>NC_041373.1:18776060-19043560 GCF_900634415.1 Cottoperca gobio | reverse complement strand
GAAACAGGTCTTTACACCACTTACACAACGACATGAAAATAAGAGGCCAGACTTTAGTTACAATAAATACAATCAGAAGAAATGAGGGAAGTAAATGACAAATAGAGAATATAAATGTAAAAAATCAATCAATACAGAAGTGATTTATGGAAACCATGTCTGGCATATCTCTCATTATCTTTCTCCCCCCCCCCCCCCCCCCCGCCCTCTGGTTGCCTCCCCCTCTCTGTTTGGTGCCATCATAAACACCGCTAATGCTAACAGAGTAGCCCGATGGTCTGTCACCATGGCAACAGAGTCAAACACACAGCCCTGACAAAACCGCTAATATATAGCAGAGGAGGCTTTTCAGCTGTCGGGCTGTAACACACAACACACACACACACACACACACACACACACACACACACACACACACACACACACACACACACACACACACACACTCTCTCTCTCTCTCTCTCTCTCTCTTGAGCCTTGAGAAAGACAATAGAGAAACACAGAAAGTGACTGAATATAAAGTTGGCATGTTGTGTGTGTGTGTGTGAGAGAGAGAGACTTACAGAGCAGAGGGGAAACATCTGTATTTTAACACATATACATGCACATGTTTCAGCATGTTCAGTGCCTGTGCATTTTCTTTCTTGTGTATAATGTGTGTGTGTGTGTGTGTGAGTGTGTGTCCATGTTGTTCCATTTAACCCTTTCCTTTGAATGTGACACCATTTAACCTGTGAGCCGCTGCACTGAGACTTCAGCACACACCAGATTTCCTGTTCGCTCAGCTGCATCTGGATGCAAATAGAAACACACACACACACACACACACACACACACACTCACACACACACACTCATACACGTTAATCAGTGTTATTACCCTTGCAAATGCAAAGACACTCAGCATGCCACGAACACGCTCACATGTGCCCACACACACTAACCTAAAGAAGAAGTCAGTGTGTGTCCACCCTGAGAGTTTGTTATATTGTATTACTTCTGCGTATCAATCATGAATGAATCATGATGATGAATGACTTTTCTTTATTTTTGAAAATGTTTTATAAACGAGACCACAACATGTTAAAGCTGCACTTGGCAAGAATTATAATGGAAAAACAAACCACCGTCTGTGGAAACGCAACGAAAGGAGCGTCACGGCTCGACCAATTACAGTGAGGAACTATTGATCTGACCTAAGTAAGTCCCCAAAGCAGTCTGCCTCTCTACCAATATGTTCATACAGCAGTTGAGACACAGCGGCGCCTTGAAAACTTATTCTAATGTGGTTGTTGCATTTATAAAATGGGAGGTACACAAAACTGTACGCATCTGAAATCTGTCAAAAACAACGGGAGCCCTCGTCTGCTGCATCGTGTTCTCCTGTTTGTTTTCTACATCACCTCACACCTCCGACAATTACGGAGCTGTCGGCGAAGGCCTGTCCGTTACCACCTTTTCAGTGAAAGCTCGTCATGTGTTCACCCAAGCGTCCTCCCTGCATCACTCCACCTGCCCCGCCTCCCCCCCCTCAACCCTCTGTCCCTCCTTCACAGCTGCCAGCGGCAAAGTGTGTAAATAGGTGGCTCATGAAGCCATCTGTCATCGTGTTGGTTGTCGCACCGCTGCAGCACCGACATTGACGTCATGGTTGTCATGGTGAAGTTTAGTCAGTTACAGCTGACATTTATCCAAGGAAGTTATGAGTTCAGAGAAACAAGTTGTTGATCAACAGGTAACGTTCTGGTTTAAAGTTGAGCCTTTAATCTGAAGATTCTGATGTTCCTGGAGACATTTGAGGCATCAAACTTTACAATCTGGTTTCTTTCCGCTCCTATGGAAGATCATCAAAGAGCCGGCGATCAGCAACTGTGTGAAAGTCAACTGCTCCGTCATCCAGCGCCCCCCCCCCCCCCCCCAACATAGACTGCTCGGTGGACTTTGCAGCATCACTTGAGACTTATTGACTACAGTTTGGAGTGAACAGGCTTAGAGATGGGGACAGACAGAGTCACAGCTCGTAAAGTTCTGCTCTCTGGGTCTTTCTGGCTCAGCGGTTAATACCACCGAGGGCCCAAAGCTTGACTGGGAACACTAATTGGGACAATGCAGATGGAGAAGGGGGGCGGAGATAAGAACAGATGGATGTATAGGGCTGGATGGCTGGAAATATGAGAGAGAAAAGTTAACAACGCTAGGAGTCTACCAAAAGTACAAAATCTAAAAGCAATCCATCCAATACTTATTGAGGCATTTTATCCAAAACCACAAATGTCAACCACATGGTGGTGACAGAGGAAGAGTAGGGGGATCACCAAAGTCATTAGGATTCATTCTCTGCAATGCAATAGTTTATGAGACTAAAGTGATCGGTATTGACATGCATGGAACCACTCCTGTAGCATCGCTAAAGACGGAACCAACAAAGTGAAAATTCCACTTCCTTTAGATTAGATTTTCTTTATTACTACCGGGTACACGTTGACGTCTTTGTGAAAACAGCACTCTCTCATTGGCTGCTTCTTTAGTGAGACTTCTGGTGTTTTTATCACTGTGTGCTATGAAGGGCATTCCAAGACACGCTGTAATCTGTTTCTGGTACAGAGAGGCCGCAGGGTTCAAAGCGTGGGACCTCATCATCGTGTGAAATGGAGGCGCCATAGATGCATATAAAGTCAGCGGGAAGATGCAGATCTAGTCAGTGAAAACTGAGGGCAAGACTCGTCCACTCGATGTTGCAAAAGGTGCAGTTTCAGTGAGAAAACTTCAAGAAAGTAAATGAAAGGTCGATGGTTTCAATCCCAAAACTTGTTGGTACTTTGACATGGTTCCATGATTTGTGACGGACACTTTGATCCTCTGTTGCACCCATTATATTTTTGCTTGCTCTGGGTAAAGAGCATTAACTTCATCTTTGCAATGTAAATATAAAAACCTCAACTGTAAATCAGCTGGAGCTGTATCGTCTTATAGACCACTCTTTCTGTCCCCAATGTTTAACATTGAAAGGTCCCAAAACGTTTGCGGAGAGCTTAAAAAAAAACGTATGCATTTGCTCGGAAACAGCTGCCGCCCCCGTCTGCATTTCCAACCGGTTTTATGTCCTTCATTAACGTCAAGTATGAATAAAGAATCACAAACGGAAACTGCATTTGAAGAATCAAATCTTTCGACACCCCGAACAACTCACACCAGCTACTCTTCAAGTGCACTTCTTGTTGACGTCAGCCGTAATTCCGTTATTGCTGCGATGAAGTATTTTGGCGGATCACTTCTTTAAGAAAACAACTGGGAGTTAGTGAGAAGTTCTCAGAGGAAAAAGAATGAGAGCTTTCTGAAGGTCCTCCAAGAAAAGTCTCTTCAATCAAGCTGCAGAGAAAATGCCTCCGAATGTCTCTGTTCCCCGTCAGACATTTACCTCTCATTGATTTTACATGCGTCTCTCCCTGTCATCAATATCGATCTGAAGTTCCAGGGGGTTGTGAACTACACCCGTCCGTAGACTAAATACACAACTCAACACTCATCTGCTTTCATGACGGACTGACAGCTTGTCAGAATATTAGCAGAGGTCAAAGTTGAAGCCGCAAACTCCTCTCTGCAAGCTTCCTAAAATGTCATACCTAAAATTCAATGGAATAAAGCGCGGTTGGGTTTGCAATATGGTGCCGAGTGATCTTGACATGACATTCCTATAGAGGAAGCAAAAAAAATGAATGAAATCCCAAGTCACACGCTGTTTGGGTTCCGCTGTCACGGGAGAGAGAGATTATTGCAAACAGGGAACGTGAAGGAGAATGTACGAGACTCTGGACTTCAGGACAAATCTCAATGAGTGTAAACATGCGTTGATACGTCCGCATGCATTTCACATCCCATCCCATGATCACACATGCACCAAATTAACATTTGCTTCCCATTTGCTTCCATTTCATGCGAGCGAAAAGGCGGAAAAAACATTCTCTTCCAGTTCTCAGCAGGCGATATTCACCCGCCTGTTTTCCTGCGAGCGTGCCCATGCCCTAAAGATGTAGCCATTGTTTTTGCTTTGCTGACTGCATGATGTAAAATGTAATGGAGCCCATGGGAAGCTGTGACGTAAATTGATTGTGATGTGACACTTTCCTCATAATGCTTCCCAAGCACACAAGACCTTTAATATCTCTGCGAGTATTATTATTTTCATATCAGTTGGGATTTCACTGAGGGTATAAATGCACTTTCAGAGTTTCCATCCTGCCAAGAAGCTCTGAGAACATAACATGATACTTTGGCATTAGGAATGTTCAAATTTGAAGCTATTGAATATCCGCAAAGAAATACTCTTCATGAGCCACTTTAATGGGATAATAAGGGCCCCAGTCTGCCTGCAGACACTCGTATCTTTTGAAACTTCACAGACGCAGGTCCAATGTGTAAAGGACGCTGCTGGACACGATGTTGCACTCACAGTCTGTCTGTGACCGTCCGTTCTGTGGGCGTACACGGTAATTAGTATTAACTTGTACGTAAATGAGTGTCTGGATTGTTTCGGGACCGCGTTTTGGTTTCGAGTGACATTTCAATGACAGAATAATGACGGAGGGGGAAACCGGCGTGACTCATATTCACCGCTCTATCACCCTCACCGCTCTGCATCACACAGCAATTATTCTCTTTTCTTCTGAAGGATCTCATGGGCGACTAGTGCGCCCTGCGTAAACCACCAGTGAAGGTTTTATGGGCTTATTAGGTGAATAAAAGCTGCCACATGTTGTGTGTTGACAATGAAATGAGCAGGTCACTTTAAAGTGGATATAATCAATAGTTTTATAATAACAATGTGTTTAATGACAATGTGAAAGTAGTCGCTGGTAGTGATGAACTTACATCTGCGGCTGAGCCGTAGCTGGTCGTTCAGCAGCGTGGCCCGTTGCTTTGGTTTGGTTTGCTCTCTTTGCGCCGTTATTGGTAACAGCAGGCAGCAGTTTGCTGATAAGAGAATAAATATTGGAAAAAATGTTGGGACGGAACATCTGGATGTGTAAAGAAGCCATATTAACTTCATGATATGTCACAGATTCATACTGCCCCCTAGAGGCCAGAACAAGATATCTCAGGTTTAAAGGTTTCTGTCTGCCCCCGGCGCTCCTGAGGTCTCCTGAAGACTCGCTCCAACTCTCAGCAAAAGACTGAACGTATACCAGTAGCCAGCTAAGAAAACAAAATGTGTAGATAAGATATAAGAAAGGACTTTTGAGTTAGCCACGAGCCCTTGCACCAACATATCAAGAGCCACAGATCAACCCTTCCGTCTAGCTCCTGCTCAGACACAAAGCCAAACCCTCAACATGTCCAAGTAGTTTAGAATTACTGGGATTTGTATATGTATGTAAAGCATTTTCACTATGTCTGCTGCAAAAATCTGTCACTCCAGTTAACTGTAAAACATTTAATGTGTGGGAAGTCCCTGCCACCTCTTAATCACTGTCTGGGTCATGAGCTCACTGTGTTTGCATACTGACACCACATGTTAACAATACAATAAGAAGGCCAGAACACACAGCTGAGGTTAAACGTGAAGTGGCTAAAACATCTGAGAGGGACTTTGTTTCGAGCGACAGGTCATCATCGGAAGACATTTTGTAATATGCAAAGTGTTTCTCAGTCTGTGTGATACAGCTCTCACTCTCACGGCTCTCCAGTTCCCTCTCTGTAATGTATGGGAGCGTGTGGCAGGCTGTAGTTGTCTGTCATTCTAAACTGGAGCTGGTTCATATTACATCATCGCATCCGTTAGTCTTATGGTCTAATAGTGGGATAATATACGGCAATGCTCACCCAGGGCTGTACACAGACACATTCAGGGCCAGTGGCTTGGTTATAAAAGGACCCTTTTATTTATAGCAAAAAACAAAAAGCTAGATGGTCGTCAGGGTTCCGAGATTGCGTTTCAGCCGACGCCTTTAGTCTCGTTTGCTCTCCACGCGGACTGTTCTGCATTCCTATGCAACTATCTGTTTAGAGTTTAGATGGAAACAGCAAATGTTTGGTATTTATGCTTTAAAAAATTACTAAAATGATTATTTGATTAATAAAAAAGTTGCTAAATGATTTTTTATTTCTACATTTATTACAATTATTTAAGTGAATTTGAACCACAGTTTGAACCACTATCTCTACCAAGCATTGGCTTTATCAGCAAAAACTTTATTGTGTCTATAATTTAGACTTTAAATGGTTAATGTGTATATTATTATCCCGCTCCTCAGTGTCCCTCAGCTCCACAGAGCGTTTTACCTTCTTTCAGCTCATTGTTTTGGTTTATGGGTTTTTGTCTCAACGACCTGTAACACACTCACAGTGTGCTCTCTGTCCACCACCAAATATTTCCCTCAGTTGATGGAGAGTAAAATATTGGACATGTGGTAAAGCCAGAATCATAAATTATATATATTTATACCTATCTGTATATCTGTATGTATGAGTTTATGGGTACATGCTCCTGCAAGTTTACGGTATATGGCCAGAGTGTGTGTGTGTGTGTGTGTGTGTGTGTGTGTGTGTGTGTGTGTGTGTGTGTGTGTGTGTGTGTGTGTGTGTGTGACTAGTTGCCTCATAACTGCCAAGCTAAGAGACCTTGCTATCCACTGGAGAGCAATAAGAACACGATGGCCCGTTATTGCTTACCGGAATGATACAGAGTATAAAATCGAAGCTGAGAAAGAGACGACATGATCCAGAGAGTCTCTGAACAAATGAATAAATCAAGTTCACGGCGTGGAACACTTCACACACAAACACAAGCCAAAACCCCAAACACATGGCGAGGAAACACTCCTTAATAGTGTACTGAACTGTGTTAATGATCAATTTAGAAGTATGTGAGCGACCTCAGTGTATTGTGTGTGTGTGTGTGTGTGTGTGTGTGGGTCAGGTGCGTTGATGCACACCTGCTGTGCTTTTATGAGTACACAGTGTTTGCAATGCACGCTTGTGTTTATGTGCGTTCGGTGTTTTTTGTAAGATACGTATGAGCGTCACGTGTGTTTTCAGCAGACAGAAGTCACACCGGGCCGAGTCACCTGTCACTTCTGTGTATTCTGTATGTGGGAACGTGCCAGTGGAAAAAGCCCTCACTATTTTAATGCTGCTTATTTCCCAGCACCTCACACCGGTCTTTTCCTCTCTCTGCTTTGGCACGAGACTGAGGAAAACCCTCTGTGTGTGTGTGTGTGTGTGTGTGTGTGTGTACGCCCTCGCACCTCGTCACCTCTGATGCTGCAGCGGGAAGCCTTCGTTGCCAGGAGAACCCCAGACTGGCAGGCATACCGAACGCCTACACACATGCACGCACATGCCTGTGCGCACTAACACATGCTTCTACACACACGTGAGCTGCACATTTACCATCGCAGACGTACACACATAGTATTTAAATACATATAACACACACACACATGCCTCGCCCTTTCCACACACTCGTGTTAAACCTTTTCCATTATTTTACTGCTTCTTCTATAACAGTGGCAGTGAAGCCCACACAGCCGTGTCCGCACTCCAATGTAAACAGTAGGACTTGGATGTGACACCCAACTCTGGGCCGGGGAGTCTCGTCGGGTCCAGGTGGTGAATCACACAACACCCAAAAAAAGAAGAAATCAAGATTAGTGTTTCCAACAGTAGTAGTTGCCTTTTACCACTCAACTTGTTAAATATTCCCAATTCCTCACATTGGAACTTATTCATCAGTAATTCCCAGTGTGGAAAACATCGGAAAGACGCCGAGATGCCAGACTCCAAGTCCAAACAGAAGAATCTACATGCCTGTTTGATTTTTCCTCTAACCTTTATTTATCTGGGGAAAGTTGAGTGTGCAGGTTGAATCGTTTTGGACCACGTCCTGCTGATTCACTCACACAGATTCACTTCCTGTCACAAGCCTCCTGTTTCAACCTGGCTCCATTTCTCCCTGTTCACCGGGTCCTGTTCCCTAAAACGATCCGTGGTTGTGCGTGCTTTTAATCTTTTATTTCCAATAGTGCAAATTATTTGACACATTTTCAATTAAGGTGTAGAAATGACTTTTTTATGAGTTCATAGGATTTGTTTGTTGTTGTTCTGCAGCTTAATAAAGGAGAGTGCAGACAGGTGTGCCAAACGATGTCCGTAGCAGGTAGAGCCCGGGGAAGATGTCTGCAGTAAATGACATCCTAACAGCATTTGCTGTGCTCATATGGACGGGGGCCCACAGGCAGATCGAGATGTGAGCAGTAACTTGGAGATCTTGTGTTAATGGTGCGTTCATTAGTCTGTGTGAGTGTGATGTTACCTGGGCAGTTAGGTGAGTGTAAGAAGGTACACTCCCCTCCACTGGAGTAAGAAGGGAAGAGTCTTTCTTTTTATAGTTTTATTGAAATTCACAGGTTTCTTTTGCACCACTCCTGTTATCCACCTGGTTCTTTAACATTTAAAGTTTAAAGTATAGAAGTCCAAATAGACAAAACAAAGTAAGGGGATGATGCTATATGTCACTATTGGATTTGTGATAAACTGAAATAAAGTGGAGCTTGTCATAAATAATGACAGACGGGTATATATATATATATATAAATATATATATTTATTTATATAAATACTATTTAGAAATATAGTATATATATATATAAATATAAATATATATATATATATAAATGAAAATATATATAAATATATATAAATAAATATATAAATAAATATATATAAATATATAAATAAATATATAAATAAAATAAATATATATATATATATATATATATATATATATATATTTATGATAGTACCTGTGGGATCGCTTTCTTTCACTAATGTTTTATTCTGAAATGTTGGGTACACAAGTTACCGTGGAGACCATCTTGCACGAGTGCTGCACTATCATTACTTTCATACTCTATAACTTTGACCATTTAGAAAATGTTATTCTGCTTCCACCACCTTTGTATCTGTCTTCCACCCTCTGCAATACTCAAGTGAGCGGTTTCCCAACATGTGTAACATGGAACGCTCATGTTTCGCCTGCGTATGAATCAAATCCACAATAAGACCTAAAGAACATATATCATATATACGAGGGGGAAAACATTGGTGGTCGGAGGGCGTGACTTGGATGAGAATCAGCCGTGGCTTTCTGTGTTTTTCCAGTTGTGTACATGAGTGTGTGTGTGGATGGTTTTCACCCAGACGTGCGTGTGCTCGGATGCCAGCCCTGCAATAAGGTATCGCTGGCAGGGGGAGGTGGGATTAAGTTTCTCCAGTGAAATGTCAGCTGAATATTGTTACCGCCAGAGGATCAGAGAGCAGTCGGGCACCACTGAACCGTTTCCGGATGGAAATCGCTTCTGCTGGATTTCTCTTTCCACGCCACTCCTATAGATCCCTCGCTGCTTGATGGGGTTTCCCAGGCTGTGTGTGTGTGTGTGTGTGTGTGTGTGTGTGTGTGTGTGTGTGTGTGTGTGTGTGTGTGTGTGTGTATGTTAGTATGTGGCTGAGCAGATGTACTGTATATCCTGACTGTGAGATAATGCAACAGAAGATTTTGTGCTATTGTGCATGTATTAACAGGTAGTGATGGAAGGTTGGGTTAGTTGTGATGAAATGGACTGAGTTAGAGATTACACACACACACACACACACACACACACACACACACACACACACACACACACACACACACACACACACACACACACACACACACACACACACACAGGGGCGAGATGGCTCGGCAGTGGTAACAGTGATTTGATATGCAAATCCCTGCATCATGCACCGAGTGTTGCTGCGCACGAGAGAGAGAAAGCCGACCAGGTGCGGCCCAGTCCTGTGTCTCTCAGGGTGGTCCGCTGAAGTTAATCCTCATTACATTAATCAGGCTCACGTACACACACATGCACAACGAGCCAACGTAATCACAAAGCATGTGTGTCTCAGTAAACTTCACATTCCCTGGTGCAAGACGTTCCACACATACTGTACATTCAGCAACACATCACGGACACCTCGCAGTGTTTGATACGCAGTTAGTGCATGTTGTGAAATGTCTGAGGGGGGAGAAGAAAGGTAAATACCTAAAATGCAAAACTACGGAAGCCCTGAGAGGCCAGTGAGGAGAAACAACGTTCTGGGGATTCATTTTCTAAATATCTAAACAGTTGTCTCTCCTGTTTTTATGACTTAAGAGCAGGTGGATGAAGATTTAAAGATATTTACTTCATCTTGGAAACAGGTGAAAACATTAGAGGTTTCCACATGTGGACACATAATATCAACATTCAACTGAACCCAAATATTCCATAGCTTTAAGTAAAGTGCTTTTATTGCCTAAACCGTGTCACCACAATGTAATTGGGAAAACATTTTAATACCATATGAATTTAATTTCTAGGTGGTTGCAACCGCTCGTGCTTGTTGGTCTCTTAGCCACATGTTTTTATTTTTTTACATTTTTATCCAAACTTCCTTCATTTTAACTAGTTTTACATCTAATATTAGCAAATATTACAAGTCATATTGGTATTAAACTTATATATATATATATATATATATATATATATATATATATATATATATATATATAGACTTTAATTCCATTGAGTTTATGTCGGTGTAGTTGGTTTCATACATCCCAGACGGTATCGTAAAAAACACATCAGAACGATATATTCACACTAATGACTTTATTCCTGCTTTCTGGAGCCATGCTGTCCTCACAGTATTTAATATCAGACTAAATATATATATATAATATGAAATGACGTGCTGAAAATGTATATAAAAGACGTATTTTGGGACTTTCTGAACTGATGTCAAAAAGATTTATGTCCTGATTTCTCAAAACAAGTTTACCCAGAATCCACTGCTGTCTGAGAGACACATTAAAGAGAGATTTACAGAAAGCTACGTCATGAGAGCGACTGGATTGTGAGGGATGACTGCTCCACTTTCTCTATAAGAGGCTCATAAGAATATACAGAAACATGCAAGTCTTAATAACCGTCTGACATGTAGATTTAAAACTTGTAGTTTTGCTTTTTAGTTTGTTACGTTTCATGATCGGAGTTGGAGTTAAACTTGCTCTGCTAAACAACTGTGTGCGTGTGTGTGTGTGTGTGTGTGTGTGTGTGTGTGTGTGTGTGTTCTCTTCATCATTCTGTCATTTTGATTGACAGGCGAGCTTGTAGAATCCATGTTCTTGTACCTTTTCACCTTTTGTTAATTTCTTCAGTCTTTGCCAGTGTCGATGCACTAATTGTGTCTGTGTATGTATGGGCTTTGTGCGTGTGTGTGTGTACATATTTCCAGCGTTTCTCCCTCCAGGAATGCAGCACGGCTCTTCAGAAGGGGATATTAGTGCTGACCGCGGGGCCTCTTTCCCCTCTCCGCTTCCATCTGGTGTCGCATTAAATATTAAACTTTTTAATTTGATTCAATTCCCGACGACAAACACCCTTGATTGGATCCAGATGCCGGCAGCCAGCGGGCCCAACTAGAGGCCTGGTCTGTGCCTGGGGTTCGGATATTCTGGAGCTCGGCACATGAGCTGGAACTCAGACCCGGAATAAAACTGGAACTGGGATGTGGAGGTGCGCATGGCGCTGCAGTTTTGGAGTGGGAGATGGAAGTGGTACTTTTGGCAGAAGAAGAGATAGAGCTGAAGCTGCCCTTTGGGACAAGGGATGGAAGTTAAGCCGGCAATTACGCTAAAACTGGAACTAAGATCGAAACTGTCAACCTCTTTCAGAGGACCTGAGAAATAACCTGTTTGTTGTTGATGAGAAATGGTTGAAACATAATTTCGCCCGTTGTGATGTAGCATCGCAATATCTTGGATCATATCGCAAGATTCTTACGAATACACAGCGTTAGTTGGTGCCAACTTTTCCTTGCAAGTGTGTGTGTGTCTGTAAGTGTGTGTGTGTGTGTGTGTGTGTGTGTGTGTGTGTGTGTGTGTGTGTGTGCTTCTTTTCAAAACTTCAACTTTAAATGAGAAAATACATAAACTGTAATCGCCCTTAGAAACAAAAACATAATTGGTTTTCTTTATCTGTCACCGCTACGGTTAAAGTTTCAGGTCCGGGGCAGAAATATGTTTACAGTTATGGAAACATCCTGGTCATGGTTGACAGAATCCAGCATTGACTGTCGGTAGGTAGCGGGACGTCCGATGTTTGGAGTCGCACTGCTTCCTCCTGTGGTCCAGACTGACAAGAGTCCAACTTCTCTTGGTTGCTCGATGCTTTTTGTTATTTGAAAGTAAACATGTGTCGTTTCTGGGCATTCGCTGAAATGGAGGAAAATTCTTCCGAGGAAGAAGGAGAGGTTCTTCTGGGTGCCCCAAAGACTGACCGAGAATGAACAATATCTTCCTAAATATAAGCAAAACATATGCACAGGGTTGTTAAATGGGGACAGCAAAACTGTCTGGAAAACATGTACAAAATAAAAAGTCAATGTGAAGGACTTGGCTGTTAGTCATCACCTGAGAATGATAAAAGAATTGGAACATGACAGGGGCTCATGGGTTATTATACATTAAGATCTGAAATGTGCAGATTGAGACATCAGCCTGGTCCTGACTTGAGATCCTGACTCGAATGGCATCGACCTGTTTCAAGTGTCCAGGCTTTGCATTTCCACTTCATTTCCATTTGTATTGACTGTAAAGTGTTTGGTAACTTCACTGTTCTCTCATTCTGCGCTAGACACTCCTTCCCCTTCCCCTATTATGAGGGTATGAAGCTCGAGGCCAAGTGTCAGCTGAGGTCGGGATTGAGGTTTGGATGATGGCGTCGGAGTTGTTGGAGTTTGGGCGCTTTTACGAAGCAGCCACCAAGGTCACATCTGACAACAAAACAAGCTATTAACAAGTATATATGGGGTAAGATCACATCATGTGTTGCCAACGTAAGTTTGCTTCAAGAATGTCCTTGAGTTTGTTGCCATCTTGTTGATTCTGTTGGGTTCCTCAATCTCTGTTGCTTTGACATGTTTTCCTTGAGAATTCTTGAAGCAGCGTAACCGAACGTGCTCTGGAAACAAGCATGTTATTATTTCATCTCATTGGCAATAACTTGGCTCTGATTATATCCCAAACATATATTTTAGACTAAATGACTTGTTAATGTACCGTGTCATACTCAATGACATGCTTTACATGGTGTCTGTCTTCCACTGTTGACAATGCACCCATCGCTATACTGGAGACAATGGAGCTCAGAGGGAACCGGAGCCGTGCAGAGGACCTGAGGCGAAGTGTGTCTCCCTTGCCTGCGTGAGGACCTGACAGCAGGCTTTGGTCCAGGGGTCCGTGTCCCCACCCGACACCCCATCTGTTGCCTTGATCCAGATGTCTCGGCAAGGATGATTCATAACTACTTCAGCTTGTTACCATTTGATTCTGTGTTTGTGTTTTTCCCAACATTATATCCTTTCACAGTTTAGACAGTAAAGAAACACAGAAAGAGTTTTTAAAACTGGGTTCAGTGCACAAAATAGATCGTTTATGAGATTAGGTTTGTGTCTTCATCTTTATTGCTAATTGACTAAACCCCTCTTCCAAAGAGCAATTGTCCAATCATAGCTTAGCACGGCAGGCATGTCACAGCATTGGATTCCTCCACATGTTGAAGCGGCGTGCACAGGGGTTGTAGTAAGAGCAATACTCTGTTTATTGCCACACTAAAACCGAAAACAGAAGAGCAAACGTGTAAGGAATGAACGTGTTTATCGACTCCAACATATTCCATTGTTGGAGTCGTCCAGCGAACTGGCTCACGACCTAAAGCATTACTTCCAAAGTCAAGGAGAAGATTATTAACGAAGGGCCACAGGTTACGTTCAAAAACCTGCGTTCACGATTAACACGTGTTAACAGCAACTCCAGCCAATGTTACCGTGAGGAGTGAGAGTACACTGTTTGAAGATACGGACATTCTGTCTTTGTAATCATTGTGGTCTTATTGTAGTTCTTTTATTCCATCTTTGTGGTCATTCTAAGTCGCTTTTTTAAGTCATTTTTCTCTTTGTGGTTGTTTTGCCACTTTAAATAGTCCTTGTGAGTCTATTTATGGTCTATTTGAAGGCATCTCTTTGTAGTTGTGTTGATGTCTTTGTAGTCGTTTAGTCATTTTGAGTCCTCCTGGTTGGTACGTGTCTCTTTGAGGGACATTCTGTGGGTGAAAGCCAGAGGGGCCCCGTACAGCTCCCAGAGATCAGACCTGTCAGTCTTTGGTTTTTCTGTTGATTAAGTTTAACTTTCAGTAGGTGCTTCTTAAAACAGTGTGAAAAATTTGAAGAGAAGCGGAAAAATGAGCCTGACGACAGAATGAGGGAGAGAGAGGTCGTGTGCTGCTGCCTGCGGCCTCTTTCAGACAAATTGGGTGCGAGAGAATTTAGCAGGATCTCAAATTAGCCTCCGTGTGGATCTGATGTCATCCGATCTAACATGATCCAGGAACTCACAGCTTCCACTGCGTTTCTGTTCACAGCTGTACCGATTGCATGAGTCTCTATCTCTCCTACAGTTACAGTCGAATCGAAAGCACCAAATGTATATCATTGAATAAGTCCCCAATCATGCGTTTACTTAGCATCTCTCTTCCATAACTACTGCAGGAGGTTCTGAGCAGATTAGGATATTGTTACATAAAACTTTGCCGCATCTCAACCAACCGGACCATTTCTTGTAACTTCTGGCAGCTTAAAACTCCTGACGGTTCCTCTTGGACGAGGAGCTGAGGTGCCGCATGGGGATAAAATGAGGCCTTTAAATTTGAAGAGATGAGATTAGATGAAACTTTAACGATCTCCTTTGAGAAATGTGTTTTTTTGCGGCAGCAAGAAGTAATGGGATACATCAAAGAAGAAAAGGATATAAATACGAACAGAGTAAATGGGGGATTATATAAACACATACGCAACCGACAATCATTTGCAATGACTACATCTGTGCAATTTACTTAACACCAAATGTTATGTATTGAATGACGGGCCACATGCGCTCCATGCATGTTAGAGAATATGGAGGAAGTGACATATAGACTGCGCAACATGTGTTTCTGCATTCTATAGTAAATGTCAAAATGACAGCGAAAACATGCTACTGGGTGTGTTTGTACACAGAATGAACAAGTTTATGTATGAGTCTGTCTCTCCGTGTGTGTGTGTGGTTGGCAGGGCTGATAAACAGGCAGTGGGTTGGGAGGTGGAATGAGTCCATTGCCTCAGATTATTGACACAATCCTGGCAGAACGCAGCGCCGGGCGCTCCAAGAAATGTGGCCGGCGGGGCTCAGCGCTGCAATCTGATCCCTCAATCCAACACACAGTGCAGAGAAACACACAGATGCAGACAGGCACACAGCTCTATCTATTCTTATACCTCTGTGGAACAATCAGCTTCAGGGGAATTCTTTTTTTTTTGTGTCTAATTTGCCTTCCTGTCAGTCCGTCTGTCTCTTACTGTCTGGCACTCAATCACTCACTCTGTCTCAGACGGCATGTTAAGAGTTGTTAAGGCCACGCGCAGGCCTTAAGGTCTGAGGCTCTTGAGGTTTTACTGAGCTATTTGTGTGTCTGGAATTGTGTGTTTGTATCTTTTGAACATGGTTGTACATCTGTCATTGGTGGGACAGTCCGGGCAGAGGGTTAGAGTGTTGCTGGAAGAGGCCTCCATTGTTGAATGAACACAGGAACATTTTGTTCTTCATAAACCTGTCACTTTCCCCCACATCACATTTGATTAGTTGAACGTGTTGCGCTCAGATGGAAGTCCGTTCCTCTCGGATGACAGATCAATTGCCCCCAGAAGCATTGCATTCAAGCGTTGGGTTTATTCTACTATTGATTGTGTTTCCATAAACTAAACCTTTACCCAAGTCTGTGTGATGCTGTCATTATGAGCGCATTTTCATCTAACAGTCAAATATTCCATCAATATGCATGTTTTTACTGTACAATCAGTAACCAACTAATAAGTCTCAGTACTTGTGAGGAGCTATCAGATACAAGGAAGGCAGGCCAGTTTGCAGCAGCAGAAATGTTATGTAGAGTCGTAGAATACAACGTTAACCGACTTGTTTTAGAAGAAATAACAGGTAGTAAGTCATGTATGATCAAAGCCACCTGCACATCTGAGTAACTGAAGCCAACGTGTCACGCTGGCGTGAAGGTGAGGACCCAAATGCAGTACTCTGGACGAGGTCTTAACAAAAAGCGAGCTTTATTGAAATAAAGCCAAAGCTAACAAAATACAAAAATACAAAAATACAAAAGTAACAAAAACACAAACCGAGCAGAACACGAGCAGAACACGAGCAGAACGAATGACAATCCGATAAAACACACCGGGGCAGACAGGGATAAATACACAGACACCAAACGTGGGAACAAGACACAGCTGGGGGAGAAAGGCAAAAACACAAGGGCAGAGTAAATGGACACAGGAGGAACACATTAACAATCAGAAGGGGAGGGTAAAGACACAGACAGGAAGTACAACTAGACATATAACAAGGGGGAGTGAACACTTCAAAATAAAACAGGACACCAAAGAACAAGCAGATCATTACACAAAGAGATGTTTTCCCCTACAAAGAAGTTATTGAGATGAGAATGATTGAATCTTAGATACTCAAGTGATTCAGCGTTGCATCATAAAAAAAGAACGGAAGAAAAAAGAAAAGAAAAACATGGTGTCCTGATCAAGAACTGCAACGTCCACGGTCCTTCTGTAAGAGCAGTGCCCGTCCCTTCTGCTTGGCCTGTCATCTTGCTTCTTGCATCTTTCTTAAGAGCCGATCACCCAAACAACTTCCCACTCGACACCGCTCTTCACCTGCCATGACATGGTTGCATCCCCTAGCTATGCTAGAGAACAGTATAATGCGTCACTTGGGTGCAAAAGCTTTACTTTACTTTACAGGTCATTTAGCAGACTGCTCTTATCTAGAGCAACTTACATTGAACTAAGTACAGGGACAGTTTCCCTGGAGCAACTCAGGGTTAAGTACCTTGCTCAGGGTTAAGTACCTTGCTCAGGGGTACAATGGTGGCAAGCCCTGGTATTGATCTCACGACGGAAGGCATACCACCAGACCGCTAGGCTATCACCACCCAAAAAAGCTTACACGAACATCGGCGGTGTTTGGTCTGTTTGTAACAGTTAGTAAGGGTCCCCTCTTATAACACACTACTAAATAATTTGTCCTGTAGATCTCAAGAGCTCGAACACTGCACTTCCTCAGCCACACGAGTGTGAAGTCGATCGGATGAACGGTTGTCCAGAAAATTGAAGACAGACATACAGAGACTCCATTTTAGTTAGATGATGTCAACGGTCAAACAAAGACGAAAGGTCATAAGGTCAAAATTAAAGAAGCAGAGGCTGACATATTATCACTTTTTGTCTTTAGTCTTGGTTATGTCCAATAATGCAAATAAATATTATATTAAATGTTTACTTTAAAAGCCCACTGAAGACATCATCAACAGTTTCTGGTTTTATATCTTGTCCTGAACATGAAGCTTATGTGGGGTTCCCCTTTAATGGGATACAACTTACTATATGTTTGGGATTGTGTGATGGTGCTTTGAAACAGTTCAGTATCGTCAGTATATAGATGTACAGTTACCCTGCAGACCCTGCGTTTATTCTGCAGGTGATTCTTTGTTGAATGTTAGAAGCATAATAATTGTAAATGTCATCTATTACAACATTTCACTGTCTGTAATTCAACATTGCTTGCAAATTCCAGCAGATAAACAGGCTTTAAACCTGGATTAAAACCACATAAACTTTAGCAAATCTCAAGTGGAAGTGGAGGTTTTATAAAGGCTACATCCACCTCCTCCATCATTACATCACATAGTGTTCCCTGAAACAGAACACATGCAATGTTTTAAATGTGAGATTATTTTTATTTGATCAATGACACCTTTTTAAAATCCCATCCGAACATTCAGTGCCTTGAAGTAGCTCCAGTGGAGTTGAGCGTCGTGTGCTTTGCTCAAGAACAACTTGACACCAGTAGCTGTGAGCTGGAAGCACATTTTCTGATTCACTGTTCAGATTCTTTCTGTTGGAGTAAAGGTTCTTCAGCCTAAACATTGTGAATGGACTGCATTGACATAAGGGACTCCAGTCAGAGCCATCCACTTTTCTTTGCGGCTATAAGTTTAAGATATGTTATAGTGTAGGACCTGAGTAAGGGTTAAGAACATAAGCACTGCCATGTGTTTTGCTAGGCAGAGTGGGTCTGTTTTGCCAGGCCAATCATCTACTGTTGGCTGTTTAAACTATGGAGCTGGGGCTTTCTACTGCCAGCCTCTGTTGCCAGTGGACCAGTGGACTTGGCTGAGTATGACTCTCTCTCTCCATGGCACTTAGTGCAGCTGTATTCAGCCAATAGACTATGATCTTTTGCAGAAATGGGCTGGAAACAGGACTGCAGGCCGGGTTATAATCTTCAGCAGTATGCCCAATACTCTTGGTTTAGCCTGAGCCGCTCTCAAATACCCTCTAATTCTCCTAATGCAAGGCCTTGGCTCTGTGATGTGCTCAGACAAACCTTGTGCCAATTTGTTTTTATTCTTTCTTTATCAGTGGTAACAAAGCAGTTGGGATCCTGATACGCTGCTGCATATTCTGACACATGGAATCTGTGATGAATTATACCCGAGTCAAGTCTTTTAGGAGTGTCGTATAAATCTGCGCACGCAGAAAGGCTCCAACACTGCCGGGGTTGGGGGTTCCATTCCCAAGGGGACTGTCTTTGCTAAAAATATATCCACTCAGAGTTTTATAAATGGCGTGTTGCACCACATGGGTTAAGCGGAATAGAATTATTATTCAATATGTGTTTTATTTTCAGAACCAATCCTTTGAAAGGATTCTGAGCAGTCGTACAGGATTGTCTGCACACTCGAAACAGAAAACAAACAAGGTAAACTCTTTCTTTTTTTCAGGAAGTGTTGCTAGTTTACATAAACGTGACCCGTCGTAACTTTGTATTTATACATGTAAATTAGGAACATACGTCCTTGGTCACTGTGACCATAAGCACAAGAATATACATAATAAAATATCAGTGCAGTTGGAAAAAGCTACGGTATCGTATAACATAACCATCCGCGAAACATCAAACTGAATCAAAACAACTGCAAATAGAGAGTTTACAGTATTACAACACAATTTTAATTGTGCATGTGTGCCAGTTGGCAGACGCCTGAAGCATTCAGTTGATATTTGACAGTGATCACAGCGGACAACAAAGGAAGGGAACAAAGTGTTTTTTTGAGCGTACTAGGAAGTGGTGTGGTTTTAGAGCAGCAGCTTACTGGCTCCTTGTTTCCTGGTTTACAGTAGAAGCTAAGTGTATAATGGGAGCCCTGTAAACCTTTGGTGCTGCGGTCGCAGAAAGCTGCATTTCAGTTAACATAATTAGGACCAATACCGCTGTAGTACCACATGTAGGACTTGTTCACACTGCTGGACGGAGCTGAAGCGACCTCTGCTGAGTCAACGTAGGGGACGAGGTCGTGCTCATGAACTCTGAATCTGATATTAAAGTCATTCAAGGCACCAATGTTGTCTGTAAAAAGAAAAACTTTCTCGAGCTGGGCCAGGAAAAACATGCTTTCTAAATTATAATCGGAAAAAAGTTCAGTTGGGATGTGGCAATTTTAGCACTTTGGAGTGTTACGTTTTGGAAAAAACTCATCTTTGTAATAGGTCAACACAATATATATTTGTAAAAGGCGCCTTGAGTCTGTGCAACAACAACTGTGTGAGATGTCATAAAATATTAGTCACAATTTGTCCGCGTGTCATATTTTGCGATGAATGAATGGTCGACATTCACGGTACGATGTAAGTATACAGCAGAGTGACGTCATCGATAAGCTTTACAAAACTCAAACTAAACCACCTAAACCTTATTTTTAAAATGACTCTAGCCACTTTATTCTGAGATGTTTCACATTGTGTTCTGATGGTTTGTAGACATAAGTTGTAGCTTTAGTTGCCAAAGCTCCAAATCTCAAGAGAAATGTGGTGCTTCATTTTAGTTTAGTTTTGCTTATTTCACAATTCATTTTCAAACAGACATGGTTGCAACACTAATGTACATTTTACTCATCTCTCTACTGATTCTTACCGGTGTCAGATTTGCTGGTGTTGGCATTTTATTCTCAGGATTAAACCTCATTTCATTCAATAGAAAAAAACTATTTGAACTAGCTAGCTAGGTCAGTAGCTTGGATTCTAGAAGGACAATAAGTACACAGTTTTTTCAAAAGACGCATTTGTAGCATCGACTTCTGTCTCATGCTACAGTTCCTGTTCTGTGGATCAGTTAATGCTCCGATAGAGGAGTTGATGGTGCAACACCAGCTCAGTTTAACTCGATGGGAAAGAAATGTACTTATTGCTGCAAGTGGTTCCACTGAATCATCTTGATTGAAATGCATCGATGTTGCCACATCAGGCCTGAGGTAAAGATGTGGTAAAGTATGCAGCATTGTTTCTAAAGAATGTCCATGTCTTCTGCATGTCTGGGATCGCAGGGGAAGAGAGGTACAATAGGAGCTTTCCACACAGCGTATAATTGGATAACTTGGCGAACCCAGAGCCAAAGTATTTGATTGTGTGTTTAACCACAGATCGTCTCACAAAGAAAGAGGCACAGAGGGGAGATTGTGTTTTGAGGGTGGAGTTGCAGGCCAACGTTAGATTAAAGCTCTTTTTATTATGAAGCTGGTGACAAGCAGAAGTAGCTCCATGGCTAGTTTGGAAGAGATATCTGAAATGATGGGATGTATTGAGGCCAAATGACTGCAAAGTTATAGCAGAATGAGTCTGATGACGATGATGTCGAGGGAGGATTTGTTTGTTTGTAAGAGTTAATGAACTTTGTAATAATTGTGTATACATTTGTCTGTGTGATGCTTTAGATTCACACATGAATGGTCTCCATCTCCTGAGGTTGCTGGAGGTTTGGCTGAGGAGAGGATATGGTGGTTGTGGTCTTTCCTCAGACACTGCTGGGGGTGGAGACGCCTGCCCACTTCACCACCAGCCACGTGAGCCATTAGCCAAAACATGCATAATGTGTCCAGATGGATGTGTGTGTGTGTGTGTGTGTGTGCGTGTGTGTGTGTGTACACTCATTTGCTTGTGTAAATGATCTTTTATTCTTTTATAAGTGCTACATCTTTAAACAATAAATCAAGTCAAATAAACCTTGTAGTAACTACTGTTGTAATTATGGTAAACAAATGAAACCCTGTCCAACAAGTCTATTACAACAAGAAACTATAAATATATAATATATAATATATATATATATATATATATAATCAAAAGGATAATTCATGAAAGAGCAGATTGTTTATAGTTTTCTCAACAGTAAGTTTCACTGCTCAACACTGGTGAATCGCATGACTCAGTTTTAAGCTCTGACTGGATGTTCATTACCCAAGTGCACCATGGGAGTCGTAGTTCATTATGTAGATTCCCAGAAACAAATCGGAGCTGATGTCATACAATATAACATGCACTGTTTTGGTGTGGTCTCATTTCAACCCAGCACCCTTAAACCGACGGTGTCCAGTAGATGCACACGTCCTCATTACTCTGACTATTCAGGCACACAGGAAGTGCACACCAGGATCTGATCTCAGCTCAGTTAACAGTTGAGGTAAACGTGGAAACCCAAGCACGGCTTGACTGCAGCAGAACTGGAACACTAAACATGTCTCCATCTTGTTTTCATCAGAAAGCATCAAATATTGATCTAATAAATGGAGTCTAAAGACCTTCATTTATATCTATAACTTACAATAATAACAGGAAATCCCATCTTAAGTTGCCAAACAGAACAAGAATCTAGGTTTGCTAATCCAAAATCATCCTCATACAGAGTCTTTCATGAATTATTGTGCCCGCTTTGTCATGCTATGTGGTTACTTGTGTTTCTAATAATCACTTAAAACTTTGATATGTTGTAGTAGCATATACAGTATGCAGTTCTTCCTCTTGTTAAGTACTTTCTAAAGTCTGGTTTATATTACAAACCATCAAGTCATTTTGATGGTTTTATTATATCCAGCAGATCCTCTGCAGAACCACTGCAGCCCTTCAGTCCACCGCAGTGAGCAGATACAGGAGACACGAGTCCTGGTCTGACCCGGGTTCTACTTCTTGTTGTTTGCATGGTAGAAAAACCTCCTGACAACCTTCTTCTCTTTGCACTTTGTATCTGTATTATATTAAAAGCTCTAATATATAACATTGGATCGCACACATAAGTCCGTGGTGCATCTATATGATGATCAAAGTGTCCATCCATCCATCCATCGTCTACCACTTATCCGGGATCGGGTCGCAGGGGCAGCAGCTCCAGTAAGGAACCCCAATCTTCCCTTCTCCGGGCCACATCCTCCAGCTCCGACTGGAGGATCCCGAGGCGTTCCCAGTGAGGAGATATAATCTCTCCACCGAGTCCTGGGTCTTCCCCGGGGTCTCCTCCCAGCTGGACGTGCCTGGAACACCTCCCTGGGAGGCGCCCAGGTGGCTCCTTACTAGATGAACCATCTCAACTGGCTCCTTTCAACGTAAAGGAGCAGCGGCTCTACTCCGAGTCTCTCCTGATGGCTGAGCTTCTCACCCTATCTCTAAGGGAGACGCCACCCCTCTGACAAAACACATTTCGGCCGCTTGTACCCGTGATCTCGTTCTTTCGGTCATGACCCAGCCTTCATGACCATAGGTGAGGGTAGGAACGAAGATCGACCGGTATATTGAGAGTTTTGCCTTCTGGCTCAGCTCTCTTTTCGTCACAACGGTGCGGTAAAGTGACTGTAATACCGCCCCCGCTGCTCCGATTCTCCGGCCAATTCTCTCGCTCCATTGTCCCCTCACTCGCGAACAAGACCCCGAGATACTTGAACTCCTTCACTTGGGGTAATGGCTCATTCCCTACCCAGAGTAGGCAATCCACCGGTTTCCTGCTGAGAGCCATGGCCTCAGATTTTGAGGTGCTGATCCTCATCCCAACCGCTGCACACTCGGCTACGAACCGATCCAGTGACTGCTGAAGGTCACAAACCGATGACGCCATCAGGACCACATCATCTGCAAAGAGAAGCGATGAGATCCTCAGGTCACCGAACTGCAACCCCTCTCCTCCACGACTACGATCAAAGTGTGATTTGATATATTTTTTTACTTTGCAGTGTATGAATCTTTAAATAATGTTGTGCTCACATCCCAAAAAGTGAAACATAATGGAACATTTAGCAGCTAGACGGTCAGATATCTCCCTCTAGAGTTGGCAAAGACCAAAAACAAAGCTGAAAAATATAAATAGTATAATTACATTCATTGGATGGACACATACAGGACATTAAACTAATGATAATAGATCTCTGTAACCGCTAAGATGTGTTTGCTAAAAAATGTGCTATTTCAAAATAAAAGTTGATAATATATTAATATCACAACCTGCCCCAAATGCAAAAGGTTTAAGTATTTAATGTTTTACTATCAGACTATTAAGTTTTTTTTGCAATTAGGACATCAACACTGAATGTGGCGTAAAGGCCAAGTGGTATCGGCTATTCACGTTCACCATCGCTCCAAAGCTCAGAGACTTCAACGTGATTTAAAAGCATACTTCTGTTACTGCCTCTGACTCTGGATGTTTAAGTTAGTGTTTGCTGCTCAGATTTCCCAAAATGTGCAAAGCTTCTAACCGTGCAGAGCATGCAGCAGAGATGCTCTCCCCTCAGAGTAATGAGAACCAGAAGCTCTGAAGAGACATTTCCACTGTACAGCACGTCGCTGTGTTGAGATGTGACCTACAGTATCCAAATTCAACAGTAACAACATTTGCAAATGACTCATCTGTTCTTATTGTATTTGTCGAGTCGTATCTCATGTTTCCCGCATGCTCATGCGTCACATTTAGCAAGAAGCGCTCAAATGGTAATGTCTTAAGTAACGTTATCTCCTGTCTAACAGTTCATTGACCGTGAAACAGTGTCACGTTTTGGAGACAGACGGACAGTTTTGTGCCAAGTGGTTACTACGAAAGTCAATAAAGCCAAGTAAGATACAGGAGATTAGAAATATTAAATTATAATCTTTAAGGATTGGTCTGTTAAATAGGAACACAAGAGTTTTGTTTCACAGTATAGGCACTAACTAACTGCACATAAGGGTTTCAAACTCTAATGAAAGGTAGATGCTTCAGGATAGCGGCGACTCACACACTGCCACTGTATCGTGCAGCACAATGTGTCGGCCTGTAGTGTGATAAAGATCGCAGTTCCATTCCAGTCTGAGTTTACGGCTTCTTACAGGACGACTTATAAAGATTTCAGTCTTGGATTCTGCTTCCTGATGCTGACATTTACACACATGGGGTTTTGGATCATCCACGCTCACACAGGGGCCTGGAAACACAACCCCTGCTGTCCGACTCCCTCTCTCCTCCCTCTATAACCAGTCCCAGCTCCTATAAAGCTCTCTGGCTGGGTTTGGCTCCTGGCAGGCCGCTTGTATATCTGCTGGGCTCTGCGCTGCTCTGGTCTGGTCTGTTCTTGGTGCCCTGGGTGACCCACATCTGCTGCCCCTGTGCCTATAAGTGGCAGCCATTATAGGTGTGCCCCTTGATGGATGTATTCAGCTTCTGTCCTGCAGAATGTCTCTTATATGTTGAGTTTACATAGTCAATGTGGTCAAATAAAGTTTTCTTAATCTGGTGACACCTGTATTCTCCCTACGTTTAATTAAACTGACTATTTTTCATTCCCATATACTAACCATGCTCCTTTAAACATGTAATACAAACAGTGTGTCCACGCTATGTTTGCTTATGTTTACTCAGTCTCAGATTCAAATCTTATATACACGTTAGTTTTGTAAAGCACGTGCAGGAGGTGAAGATTAAGTTTAGCGGTAGAATTAGGTCACCACAGCACACGGACTGAGCAGATGAGAAAACTGGAATCAGCCCGATGTAGATCAGTCGAAAGCCGATACCTGATCCTCTTAATGAGTCCGTGCATATTCATAGTGTGTGTTCATATTCACCTAACTTTTCATAGCACTCGCAGTACATGTAGGGTGCATGTGGCAGTACAAGGTTATTAAAACATTGGCAGCATTCAGGAGTTGCATGCAAAATCAATCTCTGTCTAATGCTTAAGACAATATGTGTTGCACTGTTATGTATTTTATCAATCAACCTCGTTAATGCTGAATTTGACTTTTTGTCCTTTCTGTCCAAAAGCCACCATGATTGTCAAAATTCTAAAATACAGAAGTATAAATAACAAACAGCCATGTATGCATGAGCCAATAATAAACAATAAAGCAATAAAATATTAAAATGCATGTAGAGCTGCAAAGATTAATGGATTAGTTGTCAACTATTCAATATGGAAATAAATCGTTTTGAGTAATTTTTAAGAAAGAACATTCTAAATGACTCCAGCTTCTAAAATGTGAATAGTTTGTCATCTTGGGTTTTTGGAAACACATTTTCCACCATTTTCTGACCTTAAAGACCAAACAACTGATCGATTAATAGAGAAAAGATGAATCGTCAGTGAAAAGAATCGTTGGTTACAGCAGTTCAGAGCAAATCATGAGCGGTGCGGTGGTGCCGGGCCTCCGTGTGCTTCTGTCTCCTGCAGCTCTCCTCTCTTTCATCTCTCATTCCTCCGCTCAGCCTGACACATCAAACACGCTGCCAAGGGAAAAACAGGAAACGCCACTTATCGATGACGTCACGCCGCCGACTGCCAGGTGGCAATGGAGCGATGCGTTCGAGGTCATGTGTGATTTTGAAGTCAGTCAAAGAGCTTCTGTGACCCCACTTCTGCTTCATTACTCCCAATGTACCACCAAACATCCACACGAGAGTGTGTGAAGTTACTTATGGGGTGATAGTAAGACGTCAATGGGTTTTCACCCACACTACACTGACTTGAAAACATTCAATGGAACATTCAAAAACCACTAATGGCCTCTAATGGTGAATGACATCAGAGCTGTCATGTTTCTTGTTATTTTTCACTTTTTCTCTTTCGTTACAGTCTCTCGCTGTCCGTCGCTCTGCGTCTCTCTCTGAGGTGAAATGTACGTGGACACACGTGGAGCCTCTCTGCGCCTGTGTGCCGAGAGACTTAATAGGATGGAGAGAGTGTGATGGACAGAGTGACTTTGTTCAGAACCTGCTTTCTTTCGGCTTTTCTCTCTTTCTGGAAAAAGAATACAAATCTGACTGAAAACTGCGTCAGAAGCAAAGAGAAGGGAAAGTATAGTATAGTATGTATACTCTTTACAGCCTCAACCGATTGTCAATGCCAACATTAACTGACCGCACTTTTAACAAGTAATGTAACAATAACAAAAGATCTGTTTGTGTTTCAAACACGTTTCAGTCGCAGAATGTTTTGACTGAAATGAGGCGTCTCCCCACGTGCCCGTCGTGTCAGTGATTTGGCTTCACTTTCGTTGTTGTGTCTTGCTATCCTTCGTACACAAAGCTGCCAGAACTGTGACGTTTCGTCTCCAGAGAATAATGTAACATTTACATGTTGTCATGGAAATGCTGACATCTGCCGACGTGAGTGTTGGAGTACATTCGGCATGTCAGCTCAGTGGCTCAGGATCTGATTTTGTCAAAAGAATATCCATGTAGTTTACAACATGTGATCAGAAATCAGTTTTCATGTACGGTGGCCCTTTTAGGACATCTCAGATTCAACTCGCAGTGCATCTGCAGCTACCACAAACAGCAGTCTCCTGGCAGAAAGTCCGTTGTTTGATCGATCCATCCGCCTTCCATGGATTGAATACAGATATATCGGTGATACGTACCTTTGAAGTGGAAGATGCAGTTCAGGCTGAAAGACTAAGTTCCATCTAAGTGCCGGTTAATATGAAAGAATTGCTGCACAGCAACCGTCCGGAGTGCAGTTTCCAGTCACTTCATTTTGTTGCGATCGGATCTGCTGGTTATCAGATGTCAGCATCCGTCTCCTCATACCCATAAATAAATATATATATATATTTATATATATAAATAAAGCACTCCAAACATACTTAGTTTTAAATCTGCTCTAAGATGCATGTAGCTTTTCCCGTATGGCACCTCCACCCAACCAGAAACCTTTATTCTACCAAACCAAACTGTAAATAATAAGATATAAATAATTATAATGATATAACAGAAGCAAAACCTTGTTATAATTCATGATTGTGAGGTGATACTAGGATACATACAGTTTAAAAGGGGTTTTGGATGAAGAGTTTCTGTGGGGAAGGAAAAATGCCGAAATATTGCCAGCATATTACAGTAAATGACACAGCATGGGAATAAAGAATGCAGACATGTTGCATAACTTCTGGTAAATGTTGTACTTTAACTATCATGTTTTACCATGCTGGGCTGAGTGAGAGGCAGAAATGTTGGAGCAAACCTGTGCACCACCACGTAAATGTCATAATGTTACCATGAGCTGCACCAGTTGGGGTTAAAACTGCTCGTGTTGATGTCTTGCAATCTTTTTTAACCCTTTGAAATCGGCTGTTTCTGCTCAGAGTTTACCTTCAGTGCGTCTTAGACGGGTATGTTAAACATTCATTTCACAAAAAGTACGGCTCCTCAGAAAAGCCTTCATTCGTGAGTGGTTTTAAAAGGACACTTCCTATGAAACAAGACTTTTGGATGATTTGCTTTTTGTTTTTAAGTCAATGATCTAAGGAAATAAGCAAAACTGACTCATAGTGTTAAATGTAGAAATAAAAGCAAAACTTTTGTTTCTTATTTTAAGTTTGGGATAAACATATTTTTGGCACTACAGTTCCAGCCATGCTTTTGGTTAAACAAACAGAATACAAGAGTAAAGGAGTCAGAGAGCGAAGTCTCTGTTTGCATCCCAATGCCTACAGATTACCAATCCAACATTATCATGATTATAATAAAGTCAAATGTCATCATTATGAAGGGCAGATCTGTACAGCAATTTGTTTACACCTTTAAACAACATATGGACGTGGATCCTGGACATCAGAGATGCATCTATTATGGGAAAGAGTAAGTGGAGCAGACTCCAGCAGTACAAGGGAAGTTTCAAATGTTTCAACTTAAGCGAAACATTTGTGCGGAGGAGATAGACTGTCGGGAAACAACAGAAAGAACCAGAGTGTGTCTGGTGAGGCAGAGCTGGACACACACACACACACTCCCACTACAGACATCCGTCTGTCGGGGTGAAAACTCACAAACAGGAATTAGCTTCACTTTGTGCGTGAACACACCTTTCGGGAGAAGAAGTTCAATATTTGATACAAAAGCATCAACCAGGTGTCAAGCAGCAAAGGGTTAAGACGATCCGAGACCGTAGCTTTGCTCAACTCGACTAAATTACACAAGACCGCACATTTCTCACACCGCCGCCATCCGTCATATGGGACGCGCTCCATCACACTCGCTTTTTTTCTGGTGTCTAGCGAGTTGACTTCAGTGTCTAAACTTAGTCTGGGCTCCTGTCCTCCACACAGATGCCTATTGACAGCGTTTGGAAACGGGAATGATCGATGAGCTAATGCGTCATTCCCTTAGAACGCGCTCCGTCAGAACCGTCCCCGTGCACCTCGTGCCAAGCCCGCCCCGACATCCAAAGACAATGTGATGCATCAGTTATCAAGCCAGATTTTCCCCCCGGACTAGAGGATCAGTGCCCAAGTTAGAGGGTGGTACATTTTCCCCTGCTCTAATCCCATCTCCAGCCCTGAACTGTCATCCGTTACCCCAATCCAGGCCGCATTGAAACCAAAGCCTTGTGTACTTCACCCCAAAGCCAGGCCTGTCTAATTTAGCCCACTTTATCACCCCAGTAATCAGACCAATACTCCCACACAGAACAACGTGTTCTGTTACTTCCAGATTTATTCTGACGCTCCTTCCAGCCCAGCGTATCTCAGTGAGGCTGTGCAACTAAGCACAACATGTTTCTACCTCATGTCCAGGGAACCTCCGCTGTCTCAGACCTGAGCTGGCACCAGCACCGTGTGGGAGGGGTGATGCAGGAACTGGGGTTTGTTGGGGCAGGAGCTGCAGGATGGGAGACATCCACACAAATGCAAACCAGATGGAGGGATAGACGGATGGATGGGTAGAGAGGAGAGCCTGAGTCATCCTCTCTCTCGGTCCACCTCCAGTTCTGTTTCAGTGGAGGCTCCCATGTTTGCCTGCACACTATATGTGGTATTATACAATCAGTACTTTTAACTCAACTTGATTGGCCAAAGAAGGAAATCAGCCTTGTGCATAGCTGTGCAAGACCAACAAGGGAATCGGTTTAACTACTCAGCAATCTCTTTGTTCTTTCTCTTTGTATGAAACCATCAACGCAATAACGTAACAAAAGTATTTATTTAAAGCTAAACCCTTACAAAGTAATCTCGTTTGGGTTTTTAGCCACGTAATCAGGGTGACAATATGTTTCCTTTAAACGTTATTGGGAATGCAGTTAGTAGAATGGGAACGTTATTTTGTGGGACACGGGGTTGCAGTCTAATAAACACGCGACGGGTGAGTCCATGAGACTCTATTAGAAACCTGAAGGTCTCATTGTAGCCTGTAAGTAAGAATAGAGTGGGAGGTTGTTTTCATGTAGCATCCGTCAAGATAACTCAACAGACCAGTTTCATCCCTGTGACAACAGCACAGGACGCTTCCTGTGTGGCGCGCCACAGTTTAGGATTTCATTCAAATCCCCCTTTTATTACATGGGAACAGCTTTTGTGTTGATGATCTGGGCTTGGCATGATGTGGAGACGGAGTGTGTGAACGCATGTGTGTTTGGGCTGGGTGGGGTTAGCAAGTGTCTGCGGGGAGGGGAGCTAAGCTCAGTTTGATGACATCTTCATTGTCAGTGTGACTAGCTCCCGCCCCCCCCCCCCACACACACACACACACAGACTTTGCTCCCATGCCACCCATGTGGGAGAGAAACATGAACACGTCCTCTGTCTCCCACCAGAGCTTAGAAGTCCGACGTAGAAAAGTGCAATCTTGTTTGACGCGTCGTCCAATCAGGTCGCTCCTTCCTGACATCATATCCCCTCGCTGTCACTCATCCTGGGAGTCTGGGTTACCCCGGCAACACGTGCATAAGCAGGATTGAGTCATGGCTTTGTTGAGCCCCCTGAAGTTTGACAAGCATCTGTGTTTTTTTGCTAAACAAACATGGTGATTAGCATGCAGAGTGGAAGGGACAGGGCGAAGTGAGGTAACATATCAGTGAACTGCTTTAACTTCACATTGTTCACTTTTGAAGTTCTAATCAGCTGGGGATGACAGCACTCCGGAGTATAAGCATAAGCCGTCACACACACATGCAGACACCTCTTTCCCGGCCCTCTCCTCGGATGAGCCAAAGTTTGCTCTTCCCATGGTGCTTTGTTGCTCGGGCGCCATCCCAGCCGCGCCGCTTCCCTCTGAACTCCCAAAACTTCATCAAAGAGGAATGAGCGGAGCGAGGAGGGGCAGGAGAAAACAAAAAAGAATACAAAAAAAGAAGAGGGAGAGAAAGAGCTCTGTTTTCCTAATCACATCCCCATGGGGTTCCAGTCGCGGAGGTGAGGGCGAAGTAAACAATTTTGTTCGTCGTGTTTTTGTTGCGTTGTTCTTTCATTTCGTGGCCTCTTTTGTTTCCTTTTTTTAATTTTGCTGAGAAATAGAGTGATTAATGCAGATCCCCTCCCTATTACTCTCTCCCCTCTCTCTTCTGTTTTGGGAAGATTCCCCCCTGGTAATTAATTCACAGCAGAATTAATTAGAGTGAAAGGAGGGTGTGTGTGTGGGGGGGGGGGGAGGGAATCTCGAGAGGGAGGAGTGCTAAGATATTTAGAGAAAGACGAGGGGACGATAAAGAAAAGTGATGATGAGAGACGTTGGAGAAGTGAGTAAAATAAGAAGGGTTTTTAAAAAAGAACATTTTGCACTTCATGCTCGAGGATACCCACAGACCCCCCCCCCCCCCCTTCCCCCCATAATGGCATCCAACACGGCTGACAGAAATTACGAGTCCAAATTAGGTTATCCCCGAGCCCCACTGCAGAGGGACGCGGCGGCGATGAAGCCCGAGATAAGGGATTAAGACATTTTGATAGATGGATAGAGTGGCTGACTAATGGAAAGCGATGCATGGATGTGTAGATTATGTCTGAAAGATGAGAGGAGGAGGAAAGAGCGAAGAGGGGAATTGTTAGAGAAAGGGCGAAGGGTGAGGGAAGTGTTGCTCCTCCGCTTTGCTGAAACCTGATTGGTCCTCCTGATCGCTGCGTAATGCTGATTGGTCTCCAAAAAGCAAAGTGAAAAAGGGTCTCACATCCAAGTGTTGTACCGCTACCAACATAAAGACAGCAGTATTCCTATTCCTCAAGAACTCCTCTCTAAACTCAATCAAGCACTTTTCCATTTTGAATCCGCGTCGAATGCCAGTTTATATGAATGTGATTGACTTGATCGAGGCCGTAACGAATCTCTGGAGCTGGCACGGCACGCCTCTTAGCTAATTGGCTAACTGTATTAAGGAATTGCAATGTGCTTATTCATTCGCAGGTACGGTCTCCTTCTCATTTTCACCAACTGGCCTCTTGTTTCCTACTCTTTACTCGAAGTCACTGCTTTTTCACTTTCTTTCCCTCCCTTACTTATGCTCTCTGCTTCACCCTGGTTCTTCCATTGTGTTCATTCTTCAAGCTCTCCCGCTCTACAGCCAACGTCGAGGCCACGTTAGCTGAACTCCTGCATCGCTCTGACTCCATCCTCATTAAAGTGTGCGTCTTTCATGGTGTAGCGTAGTTCAGATTTGACTTGTCTCTCTTTAAACTTTCACAAGAGAGAGTTTCTGCCTCAGTGGTGTCGGAAGTATTCAGATGCTTTACTTAACCCTTGTGTTGTTTTAGGGTGAAAGATGACCCCCGAGATGTTCAGCAGCAGAGGAAAAACCCTAAACGACCTTTTTTCAACTTTATGACTTTTCCTAAAATGAGCCCAAAATTTGAAAAAGTTAAAAATTGTTTTGGTTTACAATTTAATGGGAGATGTTCACCACCAGGGTACACACACACACACACACACACACACACATACACACACATACACCGTGTCTCACCAGGGCAGCGGCTCGAGGACAAAGAGGTGTGTCAGCTCACGTCGGCTGGTTTGTAGGCAAGTCAACTTGGCCAAAATATCCAAAGTGTTGTTGAGCCTGGATAGCTCAACCCTCACACAGACACACATGTTGATGCTGCAAACCTTTATATTACATTAAATGATTCTATTTGTCCAGAATTCTTTTTTTTAAACTTCACCTTCTACTGTGGCAAAAAACATTAAGGTATGGTCGAGGCTGGATGAGGTGAAGGACGTCCACACGCTTGCTGTCGGCCTCGATACATTTCCTCCTGCGTCGGCACTGAACATTGAAAGTGGAAGTAAAACGTGCTGCACACACACACACACACACACACACACACACACACACACACACACACACACACACACACACACACACACACAGATTATTCCTTCCACTGATTTGTGAAGGTTACTCACACATGACCTAACTTTTTAAAGATTCTTGAAAAACAGTTACATTGTTTTTGTACAGAATATAAGAATTTCACTTTTGTTGTTTCTGTTTGATTCAAAACATTATTTTGCACATTTCTTTGACTTTCTCAGACTACATGAGTACTATCTAAAGCTAGACAATGAAATGATGATAATATTCCTCTACTTTAGTGAAGAAAAGCATCATAACAAGTGAGCTGTATAAAATGTCATAAAATGTGTTTTTGCAATGTGAAGAGGGGAAAACTGAGACATTTAAAAAGTGTGTGGTTTATTACAGGTTGTTTCTTCATGAAACATAGATTTTGGGTTGAAAATTCAATTATTTAAGAAGTTTAGGACACGGGGAGTACACAGGATGTGAAGACAGCACAAGGGTTAAGTAACAAAAACACATTAAAAATATTACTTAAAGCCACTTGATTTAAGATCCCACTCAAAAACTCTTTTAATCTCCTTCCTCGGGACAACGTGGGAGTAGTTAGATTAAGTGGAAATAAGCGATAAGACTGTGATCCAACTCCACATGTTGCCAGGAGGTTGTGCTCATGCAGATCTCTCTTATCCTCTCAAACACACCTGCGTCCCGGCGGCGGAAGCTTTACGGTTGCTGTTACTGTTGAATGATGCTAAAAGGTTTTAATAATCATCAAATTCAGTATACGCCAGCGTGTACTCACCTCTGTGACACTGGGGAACACACTGAAGCATTGTCATGACTATAAGACCTTTTATCATCTTTTAAAACATCTTTTAAATGATCATCATTTATAAACCCCACGCGGGTTTAAGAGGTTATTATCTCAGTGCTTGAGAAGAAACGGTTTCAGGGCCTCGAAATACTTTTAGGAATTCTTTATGCTGTTGGGAGTTTGATCTATTACAATTCTTCATATTTCATAACATGTTTTGTGTGTAAAGCAACAAGTAACTATAGCTGTCAAATATTATATCTATAAAAGGACATAATTAGTTACATTCCACCGGTGTTCGTCAAAACATGGGTAAAGGCGGCTCTACGTTGGGTACCTTGTCTGGGAAACACACACTACCTGCTCCTCCTGATAGCCTCCAGATGTGCCCAATCTCTCTCTTTAACAAACACAACTGGCCTGGTCTTTGTCAGCAGTTCTCAAGTACTGATCCTTATTCATTTTCACTTTCAGAGGCATGGTAGAAGGGAGAGGGGCGTCCTGCTCAGAGACTGTAAATCACCTCTCATAGTTAATCCTCTTCTAATCTGTACTCTTCTTCTTCCTTCTGCCATTTAACAGAGTAGATGTAATACTAGCAACAACCAACAAGGGACCAAGTAAAAGGAGCACAATCCTGTGGTATGTAGAGGCTTAACTTATTAGAACTGGATACAAATTGGACTTGCAGCCAGACCCTCCCCCCCCCCCCCCCCTCACCTCTCCCCGTTTCCTTCTCCACAGTCCTGAGAAACTTTGTCCTAATGGAACTACAGCATGTTCTCTGCTCACCATCGACTCTCTGCTAAAGTGTGATGGAGCAATCTGCCTCGTTAGTTTATATTAGATTTGAGAGAGGTTTGCTGGAGCAATTACACCACGAGCGATGGTGGGAATATGTCCCTGCACGCTGGTGTCTCCTTATTGTTCCGGGAGGAAACATGTAGAAGATGTTCTTTCTGTCCACCTTCGGTGTTAAATCTCATTCATTAACTTTCCAAACCTGCTCTGCAATCTCTGCGTTTCCCACCTCTTAACTTTACCTTGTGGTCACAACGCAGCCATGTAAACACGCCTCTAATCAGTATCAGTGTGTGTGTGTGTGTGTGTGTGTGTGTGTGTGTGTGTCCAGATAGTGTGTGTGTGTGTGTGTGTGTGTGTGTGTGTGTCCAGATAGTGTGGGTGTAAAGAGATAAGGCTAAGTGAATGATTCCCTCCAGCAAACAGAGGGGAGCGGGAGACAGAGCAGAAGGCAGGCAACCCGCCATGGGAATCTGGATAATCCATTCTGCTCACTTTATTAACATCATTATGGAGGAAACAGAAAGAGGGAGAGAGAAAGGGGGGGGGGAGAGAGAGACAAAGAGAGAGACAGAGAGAGAGACAGAGAGAGAGACAGAGAGAGAGAGAGAGAGAGAGGGAGAGAGGGAGAGAGAGAGAGACAGAGAGACAGAGAGGGAGACAGAGACAGAGAGTGGGGAGAGAGAGGGGGGGAGAGAGAGGGAAGAGAGAGAGAGGGAGAGAGAGAGAGGGGGGAGAGAGAGAGAGAGAGACAGAGACAGAGAGGGAGAGAGAGGGGGGAGAGAGAGAGAGAGAGAGACAGAGACAGAGACAGAGAGTGGGGAGAGAGAGGGGGGAGAGAGAGGGAGAGAGAGAGAGAGAGTGAGAGAGAGAGGGGGGAGAGAGAGAGAGAGACAGAGAGGGAGAGAGAGACAGAGAGGGGGGAGAGAGGGGGGGAGAGAGGGAAAGAGAGAGAGAGAGTGCAGGAGCTGATGTTGGGGGAAGCTGCATTACAGTGGTGAACACTAATAAGGGTTCAGAGGTCAGGGGAAAACAGAAGCATCTTTTAAGCTTCAGACATAAAAGATTGAACCTCCGTTTTGCGTTCGTCCTGCGGATTCACTGTGATCCAACTTCTGCATCTGTTTGTTGAGTAATAACAGAACATTGAAATATGCAAAGTAGACGCTTCTCTTGTCTAATGAGATAAAACACTGGAACAATAACTCTCAGAGCGTGAGATGCTGCTTGTGTGTTCAGGAACGCTGGTAAAAGGGATCTCAGCCAATTTGGGGCAAATCATTGATTAGATTATGGTGAGATTGGACTGACGTGATGAAACTATTGAAAGAATAGTTTAAAGCACTGAGAGCTGTTTGAGCGACATAAAAAAAAAACGCATCCCCATCATTAATTTCAATAAGAGCGCCGCGGAGCAACACAGAGGGCTCAGGCAAACAAACGCACCATTGTCCGGCACACATTTGTGACGTCACCCGGTAAAGCACTGCATTAGCTAATCAGATGCGTGCAAGGGCACATTCCTGGGAGCACACTACTCAGTCAGGGAGGACGCAGTAAATGAACACGTAACAATATCACAATGTCCAAAGTCCTGCATTCAAAATCATTTTGAGGAGAACATATTAATTATGTTTTGTATCAAATCCCTGGTTATTGTATTGTCAGTATAACCTTTATACATTTCTGCAAAATCAGTATTCCAACTATAAAAGAGAAATGTTCTGATTTTTTCATAAAGAATCCGTCCTAATAAAAGAACTTCCTGCCTGTGAGGAACATCCATAAATTCACTGAGTTCCTCTTTAAACTTCAGCTTTTTTTTAGCCTATATTTGTTCTCAATACTTGCAAATTGGCACCATTAAAAGTTTGCCACATGAGTTATTGGCAATTCCTGCTCACGATGAGTCGATGGATACGGTTCTGTCACAGTCGGGCTCCGTGTCCAGACGGAGACGTACACTTTGTTTTCTGTCTGCTGGTTTTCCCTCCTTTGCTGATCTCCACACCTGCTCTGATCCTCGTTAGTCCTTCCAGCCAATCAGCTCTACAGAATGAGGGACGGCCGAGTTCAAACCAGGCCTGTGATTATCAGTTCTGGCTGAAGTTTGTGCAGGACAACTATGAAAATCTAACTTCCATCAACCTCCACTATTGGGGGGGTCCCAGTTTCACCATTCGGAGGCCATTAGTGGTCGACTGCTGATCCTACACGCTGAGTCTTCCTTCGGTAAATAACAATTTCAGAACAGCAACATACTGAGAGAAGACAGAATGATTGGACGCAGAAGAAAGAGAACCGACACTTCTTCTGTTTCTGTGAGTAAATCAAGAAGAAGTTCATGAGTCTGTAGCACGAAGCGGCTGCAAAGCAGGACCGTGCACATCGAGTTAATGTCCTTGCTCTTCGCTCAAGTCCAACAGAAAGCTCGTTTTACAATGTTTGTCTTGAGCTGATTCAATTAATCTGCTTGTTGTCAATTATGTCAAACGTCTTGCCTCTTCTGGAAAATGCAGCTCAGAAGAAGTGAGCGGCAGACGCAGCGTGTTGACGGGTACAAAGGACAGCCAGGGACATTTCCAAATAAAAGTGGGCCACGCATATAGTATTAGCATTAGGAGCGTCACACAAACAACTTTGTCGTTGTGGAAAAAGTAATGAGCTCAATTTGGATTCCTCACATCAAAGGCTGCTTTTTGTTTTTGGGGGTTACGCAGGTTTTGAGGTTAGCATCCGTTGTGATGACTTTTATGAGTGTGATGACATGGCACACACAAGCACACAGACGTAATGTGACATTGCGTCACATACACAAACATTTTACACCACACAAAAACTCACCTACACACACACCCTCACACACACACACACACACACACACCTCCAGACGGTTGGATAAGCCTCATTTAGCCTGGTGTGTAACTGTCTCTGTGTAACGAATGGCTTGTGTCCTACAGTCACGAGTCCAACCAGACACACACGCACACACACGGGCCTCAACACTACCCAGATATCCTGCTTCCAGCTCCATCTATCACCTCCACGTCCACGCTACGCTTCATATCAAGGGGCCACCTCAGTCCTCCCACAAAGTCCCAGACCCGAGCGCTGTTTTGGGCCACGTCGGTGCCACGACTCCCCTCCCCTTTGGGTGGAACTCGCCTATTTAAGATGCACCATCACGTCCCCTGCTACCGCCACTACTTTCTCATTCTGTCTACAGCTACCGGCAGCGGGAAATGATGACAAATGGCCTGGTTTATACGGCTGTTTCTTGTTCCTATTTAAACAGTTTGTTTTTCACTTTGAAAACAAAACAAAACATAAAAAAAAGATTAAAACTTTCCATTTTTGGTGATGACTCAACACAGCGCAGTGTTGTGTGGTTTGACCTTTTAAGAGGTGTGCATGTGTGTATAAATGTGCATGTATGGGTGTTTCTAGCTGATGTGTATAAATGGGAATATGTGCGTGACGATGGGTGCGTGCAGCGGATGAACAGAAGCAGGATGAGAGACTCGCAGGGAATCCAGCTGTGCTGTAAATGTTTCTGTCTCCTGGTTACTGCGACCGGAGTCGCTGTTCATTCTGTTCTCCACTGTGTGGAAGTTAAAGTCCAAATGGCAGTTGGAGGAAACTGTTTGGCTGTTGTGCCCACAAGTCCTGGAAGGTGACATCAGCAAAGGTTGGCACGTGACGTAGGCTCGGTGGTTAGCTCTGCCGCCTCACAGCAATAAGGTTCCTGAGAGTTTCTCTGGATGAAGCTCTGTGTGGAGTTTGTTCTCCCTTTTCTTCAGGTTCACTTGTCCAAACTCCTGCAGGCTAGATCCAACATGTGATCGTTTAGGTTCCCATGATGCTTTGGGAGATCTAAACAGGAATTATACCGTTATCTCTATTCAAGGAAGGATCTTTCAACGGCTGAATTTCAAGGACGCTCGAAAGGTCTGGTCCAACGTCCTTCGAGTCCTTCGTTCTGAGGACGTGTGTATCCTCCACGCTGCTAAAACACCCACAATCCTATGGGCATGATGCATTTGCAAATGTCCCCGTTGTGGGACTATTTTATCTTAGTTCCTCTCAAACAAGGACAATATTCTACTAAACGTCCATCAAAATCTGTTTCTGAACAACTTCACTTATTAGATCTAAAGGTTTGTTCCAACCCTTGTTGCATAAAAAACGAAATCGAAACCAGAGTTGGAGAATGTTGGAGTGGAAAGATTAACCAACACTGTTTGGATGAATTTTCTTTTTTGCGTTTGAATGAAGTGTTATGATCAGCGAGGTCAAATGACTGTTTCTCTCAATAAAGTCTGGTGGCTTTGAGGAGAACATATTAATTATGTTTTGCAAAATCAGTATTCCTACTAGAAAAGAAATGTAATGTGAGTTTCTTGCCTCGCCTCTGTAGGACCCCACTTGGAAGAACCCGTCCTAGCAAGAGAACATCCCGCATGTGAGGAACATCCATATATTCACTGAGTTCCTCTTTAAACTTCAGCTTTTTTTAGCCTATATTTGTTCGCAATAATTGCAAATTGGCACCATTAAAAGTTTGCCACATGAGTTATTGGCAAGTCCTGCTCACGATGTGCCGATGGAGACGGTTCTGTCACAGTCGGGCTCCGTGTCCGTGAGACGTACACTTTGTTTTCTGGGGTTTCTGTTTCTTGGTTTTCCCTCCTTTGCTGATCTCCACACCTGCTCTGATCCTCGTTAGTCCTTCCAGCCAATCAGCTCCCGGCCCGTTCTCCTCTCATCACCTCCTTCATCTCACCTGAGCTTCTCCACCTGCACTCCACCCCCCTCCCTTCAGGTTAGTTTGTACTTAAGTCCTCGCTTTCACCTTCAGTCTGTGTTGCATCCTTTTGCTTTTCCTGCTCAAAACAAGACAGGGGGGGGGGGGGGGGTCTGGAACAGCGGTTCACACAGTTTTATAACCACATTGGAGGTGGATCTTGTTATCTCTCTATGTATGGAGTATTTCTTGCTTTGACATCCACTACAAGACATCAGGTTGTAATGCATGTTGTTATGTACATTAGCGGTGCAGAACAAAACCCAATCGTGTTTGTCGGAGTATTCACACGCGACTCTTTGTTACGAATCGTAACATGTTTATGTGGGAGCGCATCCTGGACTCCAAAAGAGTTTGTCTGAGGTGCTTTTTGGATAACGATACAGGTACATACACAACATGTTGGACCTAAAACCAGAGTCTGACGTGTTCGTCTGGAACAAGTGGACACAAATCTTCCACAATGCTGGGGTTATGAACAGGAGTAGCACTTCCCTATTGTGCACATGTGATTTATACTAAGACGTCAAGTTAGAAGAACCAAACGTTTTGGTCTACGTTGTATTTATCATTTCTTTTTTGCCGCTCTAAAATCTCTGAGCTCTCACATTTAACTTCTTATCATCTGTGTGAAAACAGCCGTCCGGATCGATCCCTGCCGGCCAGACTGACACATATTGACCCGTTGTGACTTCCCAGCAGATGCACAGATTAGAGGCGTCTGTCCAGGGAGAAGAGCAACTGTATGCACACAGCAGAGAGACCTTGAGTTACACGTGTGATGACACGGACTCTTCGCTGCTGATGTTGCACAGCTGTTCAAAACTTCCCATTGACACTTATAATACGTTTACATGTCCTTGGTTTGTTTCAGCCTCGTTCACTCTTTTCCTTCTCTGTTTGAGGATTATTGTACTATCTAACTATTTATTATACTATTTAATCGCTATTACTACAAACACAGTGATATTTATCTGCTCTTACTTTGTGACCATATTTCATTTTATTATTATCTAACAAACTTCTATTGATATTAAATCCAAAACAAACTCAGCAGACACACAAGGCGGGATTAAACATTCTTTATTTAGTCAATAATCAGATTTACAGTCTGCGACCTGAAGGCAGTCAGATGGAGCGAGCGTCCAGACAGGAAGTGGTCATCAAGGAAGGACACAACAAAGAACACATCCTGAGACTAATGGATAATCTGGAGGAAGTGTGCAGGCATCTAGTCGTGTGTGTGAGTTCTGATGATGTTTATTAAATGTTTGCGTATCTCAGCCTCTGCGTGGGGGGGCTCTGTGAGCTCAGGGTCAGATTGAGACAAGCGTGCTCAGATTTCTGAGACAAACAGTGTTGCAATAATTGGTTAAAGCTTCGACCTTGAAGTGTCTTGACTGGAATGAGCTCATCGCTGCTCCTTGTGACCGACGACGACTGAAGTTAATGAATCAAGAAAGCGTGCAAGCTGAAAGTCAACACTGTTTGTGTTCTCTCATCGCATTGTGTAAGTTCTCCTAAACGTGACGTAGACACGTTGTTGTTTCGAGGGAAATGTGTTTTTGTTCTGTTAAAGGACGAATGTTAGCATGTTGGTTTGACTTACAAAGAATATCTGTCTATGCTCCTTTTTACTGGAGTTTATTCAATGCTGAATATTCTGTTTTAATACAGAAGAGAAATTTAATAAGATGATTTTCTGACGGCTCGTCTGAAAATATATCGTGAAAACTGCTTGAAGTGTTGACCCACAGCGTGGTGTGAATCCAGGAGTTAATGTTTATTCCCCAGAGGCATCATGGGAGCAATTCAAAATCTGTGATGGGAAGTCCCCCCCCCCCCCAACCCCCGTCCTCCAGCCCCCCCGGGCGGCTTTCTGGGCTCTCGGCCCGAGCAGCAGAGGGAGGACGGGGATAGCTGCATCACGTTTTCTGTGTTACTGAAAGTCTCAGTGACTTTAAAATAAAAATAAAGTTTAACAGCCAATTAAAGCTCAACATGCTTTGTGTGTTTCCTCTTTCAGATTCCTTCACAGCAATCAGAGCAGCAGATCCCAGCCGTGCGGTTCTACACACACACACACACACACACACACACACACACACACACACACACACACACACACACACACACACACACACACAGATTGTTTTCCCCTCAATTAATTAATTACGTTTTTTCTTTGTATTCCTCGTGACTTCCTGCCGCTCCCTTCACCCCTCCTCATGAAGCCTCTGGTGGGCAGCACATGTGCAGGATTATCAGACGCTTGTAAGGGAGGAGATATAGCTTGATGGTCTCTGCAGGTCAGGCTCAGGTGTCACGTTACACCTTTCTGAGGGACTGATCTCTGTCCTGTTCTGCACACTGAACAGATCTTCCTCTCTAGAATGAAAGTGGCTCTTAAAGGGACATTCTGAGGCTGTTGGAATACTTGGTGATGAAAAACAGAAGGTTTTAAATTAAGATGCAGCAGCCGGTGCTACTCGTATATAAGAAAGCATTGCATGTGCAGAGGATGATACAGGGAACTCTTCTGTGCAGATGAGCGGTCATAGTTATTAGATTGTATTAGACTTCTTTAATAATTTAATATGTATTTACATCAGGCTCAGGGCTGCACAATGAAACACAGTTGTAACTCCTTCTTGCTACACACAAACAATCAAATATTCAAAATTAAGGAGCTGCTCTGTGCATGCATTTTGGACACACACACATTAGAAACACACACACACACACGCGCGCGTACCTCATCGCTGACCCCCGTTTGTAATAAAAGAGAAACGGAGATTTCTTTTTAATTACCTTCAAAGTAAAGGAGCTTACGCCGACCGGCTGAACCAGGCTGAAAGAAAGCCAGCGTGCCCCGTCGCTGCACGGGCCTGGAACTGTCTTCTGCTGCTGTAACCCGAGCCGGGAGGAGCTCATTACAAACGGGAGATAAAGATCAACGGGATTATTAAAAAGAAGAACATGTTGCTTCCTCCTCCGACCGGTTTTCAGTTGTTTCCACTCGGCCCCCTCCTCCTTTCAAGCCTAATCACATTATTATTATGTCTCGGTGAAATCAGTGATGCACTTGTGTTAGCGCAGGAAACACAGCAGCGATGTAGCACCGGGCCTGCCGTCTCCTTCAGCTGCTACTTCTGCCTAATTCCATTGATCTCTGTCTTTGTACGTCCTCCCTCCTCTTGTGTTGTTCCCAAACCTCAATGTTTGGAGTTTTAAATGCACCACAGACGCTTCTTGTTGAATAATCAAATACACAGGGAGGGAGCTGGCATCGGGCTTTGACGCACCGCAGCCGTGTCACATGAGAATGGCGACACATTCATTGCAGTGAAACCGATATCCAAATGCTAAATAAGCGTGATTTCCCAACATCTGTCCACACCAGAGAGTCAGCTGGTGTGTGCTCCGTTATACTGAGCGTCAGTACAACTACAAACAACATGTTTACGAGTGACATGTTTAATACACGCGGAGTGTAACTGAGTACATTTACTCAAATAAAGTACCTCCACATTCACTACATTTATCTGCTTTAGTTAATATACAAATTAAGATTTGGAACATAAACTGTAAGAGCAACGTCCTTTGATAATCGTACAAAAACATTTCATGATTTTCCTTTTTAATTATTTAATGTTTAATAAAAATAAAAATAATAATATAAAGGTGTCACTTTGTGTAACTGTGATTTCTCACTATTCTTACAAAATAAGAACAATTATTCTGTTAATGGACATTAATCCATAATTAAAGAAAAGATTAGTTAATAGTTCCAACCTCAACAAATTACGACTCATTAGATCAGGGGTGTCAAACATGCGGCCCGGGGGGCAAAACCGGCCCTCCAGAGGGTCCAGTCCGGCCCGCGGGATGACTTTACAAAGTGTAAAAACAAGTTGTTTTGATCATAAAGTAAAATACTGTTCCAGTTGTGGTTATTTACAGGTTATTATGATGTTACTGGTCCGACCCACTTGAGATCACATTGTGCTGCATGTGGCCCCTGAACTAAAATGAGTTTGACACCCCTGCATTAGATTAGTAATAATAATCTAATGATATATTAGAGAACACTATAAATCACAGGGGAAACTGTTATACTTTTAATACTTTAAGTACATTCAGCTGATTACACTTACTTTTACTTAAAAGTAACACCTTCAATATATTTCTAACAGTATATTCTTGATATTTGTATTTGTTCTATCCTGTATTTGTAATGTGTATTGTATGCACACTCTATTGCATGCAAACCTTCTTGGAAACTACATATTCTGATCATTTTACTTCAGTAAAGGATGTGAATATGAAAGAGAACGGTGTTTACGTTCCCGTTCGGGGTTAAAACACATTGTTTATGGTGAAAATTAAAGTGGGGAGGTCACAAATGGCATAAATGGAAAAAGACATAAACAAGCATGTAATTGTGGAGAAGAGTATCACGTTTCAGAGGGTGAGACATCAGGAACAAGATTACAGCAGGGGAAGAAGAAGAAAAACAAAGATGTGTGGGGTAGATGAATGTCAGGGTAGAGAACAGAGTGATGTTTGGGATCACAGTTCAGCTGGACCCTCCGGAGTGTGTGCACTCGTGTCGGTGCACGCATTCGAGGGAGTGTTTCTTTGCTTGTAAGTGTGTGTCAAGAGGAACATTAATGTAGGACCTGAACCTGGGAGGTTGACCTTTCACCTCTAGGTCATCCAGAGGTCGTCCAGCTGTGGGCAAGAGTGATGGCAGCTGTCTGGCCGGGTTCAAACGTCAGGCTTGTGCTTAATATTAAAGTTTGTTTTGGTGCAGGCTCGGTGAACTACTGCTGCATGTTGCTGCATGAGGAAGTGTTTGGAAGTTTCTCTGCTAACCTGACAGCTGAAACGGCTCGAGAAGTGACGTTTCTGTCACTTATTGAAAACTTTAGTGAAGTCTACATTCCATTAAAGTCTCCCAGTGAGCGTGCACGCACGGCACAACCCTGAAAATGTTTACTGGAATTCAGTTATTACTCATGTTTCAGTCACACCTGTGCTTGTCCTGCTATGACGAGGCAAAATGAAAAAGGTCAGCTGCGACCACATGGCTGTCTGATGCCGGGGAGAAGCTAAACATTTCCTGTCTCCACTCAAGACACAAATACAGTAAAGAACATCATTAGTTAATGTTTGCAGTACTGACAGGAGGTATCGCAGCCTTCCACACACAGGTTTCTGCTGCGGGGTTAATGGTGCGACTGCTCTGCTTCAGTGACTCACATCAGTTGCTGAGTTCGTAAACTTGGAGCTGTTTTCCCCTCCGTACGGTTTCTTCAAGCATTACAACAAACCACGTGAACGTTCTCTCCGCTTATTGGGCAGATTTGTCTTGAGCCGGAGCAAGAGAGTAAATATAGGAAGAAGGTCCGGTGTTTCTGAAACATTCACGGGGGTAATTATGTGAGCAATAAACCAGGCAAAACTGAGCTGAGACCTCGCTTCATTCTGCAGCTAGCTACCGCTACTGTTGCTACCACGCTAGTTGCGGTTGTTATGATGAGATTACAGAGTTCACACCCCAACGACTCGCACCAAGCGGGAAGACCAGCCGGAGTCTGATTTCTTTGTCTTTGTCTCTTTGTCTTTGTCATTCCTTCTTTTGCAATCAGGTTTTTTTTTTAGGAAATGAGTGCAAACTCTTATGCAGAAGTCTTGCTGCTAGCATGAATTACAAATATGTATTTCCTGTATTGTGATTTGGGTTACGTAGCATGAGCCATCCAACGCATTTGTTCCTGCTCATCATGTTTGCAGTAAGCATTCAGATGCTAATTTGCAGGTCAAAAGATGTTCTGGGTTAAAACTGAGCTGGAGTTCAGTAACAGATCCGTTGATGTTTTTGGTCATTCAGCAGCATTTAAATAACCATTTTACCATCGCAGGGATCTAACTGCTCAGATGCTGACATGCAGTTATGCTGAGTTGTCCAATTGGTCGCAATATATCAAACATATTGCCCGGACTTGATACGTTTATTACACGCTTGATACGTGTAATAAAACTGAACTATATGTACAAACCTTTCGCACAGACCACCAGAATAAAACTGTCTAAGTCTTCGTGTCTGTACTTTATCCTCACACTGTGTAAATGAAAGACGTCTCAAGCCTGTGCTAAGGATCGACTGATCAAAGCATATTTACGTGGATCATTATCGGCCAAATTAAAGCCGATCGAGATCCAGTTCTTGACTTTCTACAGTCTGAGTATTTTGCAGCTGTTCTAAATCAACATTAGTTCAATAGAAGCATATGTCTCTGAAATCAGTAGATACTCAACGCTGAAGGACTCGGGCCGGACAAAAAGTGGATCAGGAGATCTGGAAAATAAGTTTTGGCTTCTTTGTGTTTCTGAGCCGTGACAGTGAAGTTCACATGAGGATAGATGGCAAAGTAAATGAGCTATGAGGGATCAGATGCCCCTCATAGCTCATTGATTTGTCCCGCCTGTCGCATGTCAGTGCTCTGCTCACCTCAGGTACATAATGAGCCATCTAAATATATTATCAGCTGATCTGTTGTGGAGCCTGTCTGTGCCTTGTGAAGAATGTTTCATGGGCATCAAATGTCACAAAGCTATGCAGGACAAGGAAGTAGTCCTGCTGTAAACACATTCGTTTTCAGTTTGTCATGATCAGCTAACAAACAGTTTCTATCCGCAGGCCACCAGGCTTGTGAATATGCCCACCCCCCACCCCAACTGATTGAACTGTGAACACAACACAACTTGAACAATGCATGGTTCATGCATAACACTGTACTGTGAACCTATGTGCAATACCTTTTTCCTCTTTATTTTTATATTGTATATTGTGTATATCTCTTGCTTTTAGTCCTAATTTTAAATCTTTGCTGTTGGAGGATTAGTAAAGTAAGTTTGTCATTGTACAGTATAACTGTCTGTTATCTGTGCATATGACAATAAATATCTTGAATCTTGAATCAGCTGTCACCTTTCAGTTGTAAAGGATTGGCCCGTCAACACTCTCCTAGACTGCGCGATGTTTCATCAGCAACATCTTTTATTTTAAGAAAATAAAACGATACAATAAAGTGAGTTCGCTGCTGTCAGAAAGGAAAGAACAAATAACAAAAAGCCTTCAAGATTCAGAGAACTGAATGTAAAAGGACAAAGTCTTAAATATGAACTCAATAGTTACATCATATATCTTGTAGCATCTACAGAATATTACACAGTAGATGTGCTGTAGTGAACGGGACTAGTTAACGCTAGTTAGCTGCTAACCTTTGCAGTTTACGTTGGAGAAGACGACACTTTTAATAAATTCCTACACTTTTGTATTTGTGTATTCGGAGAGAAAGACTCCAACATGTTGCACGCTGAGCCCGGGGAAGTTTGCGATCATTGGACAATCTGCTACAACCTTCCGTGCACTTTTGTTGGTGCCAATGTTTCTTCAATTTAAATGTTATTGTTAATGTTTGTCATAATGCCAATAAATACTAAAGTCACCTCAGGCTTCGTCTAAGTATTATGCATGTTCAGGAATACCACACAGGAAAGCAGGGACGAACGCCAAACCGTTGCTAACCTCAAGAGTTGGCGCAGAGTCTAAATCTTCATAAGAGTTATCGGTGCGATTGGAACATATTTCTGGCTGGAAGTTGCTGTTGTCTCAAATATTTAGTTTTATTTCAGGCCAGATTCTTCATAAAACCCCCGACTTCCCCTGGAGTGCCGCAGGACGATGCACTTACCCTTTATCCTTGTAGATTTATCACTCCCACATTTATGTACGAGTGTGTGCGGTCCATTAACCTCCTTCCCTTCCCACTGCTTGAACTGCTTTAAAGTCCCGCAACACATCCCAACGTTACCTTTTAATCTCATGCCAGTATCACACTGCACCCAACACACACATTTACCTCTTTACCTCAAAATGCTTATCGGCCTCGAAAACTCTCAGACTATGACATCATCAGTCAGCATCCACACAGGAAGCAGTTACTGAGGAGGGTTCATCGGAACAGAAACAATAACACTCCTGCATGGTAACGAAGCCTGGTGCGTAAACACAGACGTGTTATTTTAAGATGTACGGCCGGATGACATCATTTAACCCCGTCAGTCAACCCTCACGCTGCGGTTGTACTTCCTGGTGATGAGGATGAGCTACGAAAGACAACAGGGGACGTATGAGTCACCGTGCGTTTGTGGACAGATGTAGGAAACAGATAAATGTGTCAACAGTGGATTCGGTTTGTTCCATAGATATCAGAACGAATAAGAATAAAAAGAACTCATTGGCACACTTCCTGTTTGAATCCTGACACTGACTGCAAAATGTTGGCTCGGCTCTATTCAAAATGATCGGGCTTTCACCACGGATACTCGGGTAAAAACACGCAAACATCCCGGTTGCCATCGCTATCGCCAAGAAAGTCATCCTTACAAACTGGAAAATACAATAAATGTCAATCATTGCTTAAATGTTTTCGCAGAACACGTGGAACAAAATAACCGCCTCTCCAAGTAAACACATTTCTGAAAACTTGGACATTTCACGCAAATCTCAATCTTAATTTTGTCAGTTAGGAAATGTCACTGAACCGCCCGACCTCTCACATCTTTATACTTTAGGCTCTGTGACGCTCTGCTCTGAGCTGAATGCTAACATCAACATCCTAACAGGCTCACACTGGAAATGTTACCACGCTGATGTTTAGCAGGTATAATATTGATCATGTTCACAACATTAGATTAGCATGTTAGCGGCTAACATTTGCTAATCAGTGTTTAACACAACTATGGCTGATTATTAGATATTTGGTCATGAACCAACATATTGGACCCATATATTGCACCCAATGTCATCGCAACCCGACATATTCTCTGGATCAAAGTGACACATCCACCTGTCTACCACACACATGCCAATAAGGTTACTTCTAAGTATTAACGCCAAACCGTTGCTAGCGCAGAGTCTAAATCTGGGTTTGCTTCATAAGAATTATAGATTTGAACATATTTTTGGCTGAAAGTTGCTGTTGTCTCAAATATTTCAGATTCTTCATAAAATAGCTGATTTCCCCCGGACACATCCACCTGTCTGTCACTTACCATACACATGCCAATAAAGCTCCTTCACAGAGTATATCTATATATATATATATATATATATATATATATATATATATATATATATACATGTGTATGTATATATATATAAATGGCTGTATTGCCTGCCTTGATTTCAAACTCAACACACTTGCTTTTTCTGTCACACTCCAAAGCAAAGCACACTTGTCCAACGAGCTTTGTGCCGTGTGTGTGCCACCATTCCCCAGTCGTAAGTGAAAAGTGTGTTGGGTGCGCTGCCAAGGCTACGTTTTCCCATGCATCGTAAACTGCCCTCAGTGCACGACAGTGGCCGTGGGGTGCCCTGTAAAGAAACCGGGGGATGTGAGTGCTGTGCCAAAGCATTATGGTATGGCATACAGTGTTGGACTATTAAACACATATTGCTCTGTATACTTTATGTTGTTTGGTACAAGACTCCTGAAGGCGGACTGTGTGTTGTTACATGCAGTAGTTTCAGTTTGCTGCTACGGTGGAAACACGTTTGTCCGGGTCTGAGTATATTTGTTACATGAATATAAAGTAATGAAACAAACAGCTTCACTATTTGCCGGCTCGCTGCCAAGTCTTCTGCCTTTCCCCTCACCAGGCGGCTGCTTGGGGTGAGGCTTTGGGTTAGGGTTAGGGGGGCATTACGTGACCAGGGTTAGGGTTAGGGTTAAGGGGGCATTACGTGACCAGGCATTATCAATCCACCTGACGCGGGCGGCTTCAACCTCAGGTGCGTCCCCCGAGCTCATTTGTTTTCCGTAGACTACACAATGTGCACGCAGCACCAGCCTCTGGCCAGCTTGGAGCAGACGGGTTACCGCGGGGAAAAGTATCAAGGGAGTAAATAAACAAAATAGAATTACCGTGTGAAAAAGACTACTTGATCTCTGCAGCGTGTACCGTGCGTTCCCCGTCCATTGTGCTGCGGTTGGCATTGACCTGGTTGTTCTTTTAGTGCAGCATATCTCATTATTATCAGCACTACCGGATGTTTTCTCTCTTCTCAGTAAGCAGTGGCTTGGCACTTTAACACTCTACGTGTGTATGTGTGTGTTTGTGTGTGTGTGTGTGTGTGTGTCTGTGTGTGTGTGTGTGTGTGTGTGTGTGTGTGTGTGTGTGTGTGTTAATGGGGAGATGAAAGAAGCCAAGAAACTAATCTTCGAGGGATGCAATCAGACACAAACATGCTCATACACCCCCAGAGTGGAATATTCATAAAATAGCATGCTGCTTCCAGTGAAGAGAGATAACAAGCACACACACACACACACACACACACACACACACACACACACACACACACACACTCACACACACACACACACACACACACACACACACACACACACACACACACACACACACACACACACAGGTGGGCCAGTCAGGTCCTCCAGGATCATTTCTCCACTGCTGCTGTTTAACTGTTTGCCAGCTGGCCTGAGACCAGCGCGCAGAGGAGACAATCGGCCTCCTCGGCGAGACAGACGGACTCACGGGAAGGAGTCATTGACACCTGAATCACGAGACGGAACATCTGATGAAACATTAAGGTTTGAGATAATAGCTCATGTCAGGATTTAATCAGGGAAAGAAAACTGCCTACATTCAGGCAGTTACTGCTGTAAGCCGAGATAAAGATGGCAAACACTGTGAAACCATACAGAACCATGTTTACGTTTGAACAATGCAGCAGTATTGACATACAACTGAAGAAAATATGTAATGATAAACTCAGCTCATGCAAAGCAGGTAAAATAACAGCTTGTTTGCAATCAATGAACATCTAGAATGCAATCATGCAGTGGAAAATACATTTTAATATATGCAACGTCATGGTTGCTTCAACCCAAAGCAACTCATTGCAGATAATTGTCTACACTTTTAGTGAGTATTACACTTGTAGCTTTGGTTGACTGAATATTTAGTCATTTCTGCTCATGCTTGCTCGTGAGTGTTTTCAGACAGGCCTGGATGTGGCGTGGTCGTACCTGCGAGTCAACCCGCTCTCTTCTGGTTATTCCGGAGACGGCATGGTGCCCGTCTGTCTGTCTCTCCTTACGTCACAATTTCTTCTTTTTGGAAAACAAGAAACGAAATGCCAACCTGCTCTGGTTTCAGGCCTCTGAATCGAAACCCTCATCTCCATGACTCAGACAGCTCTGGTGCTCACTGATGGATATTCACCTCGTTAGAAAAGCAATGACGCCAAGCTGGGCTTTCTTAGGCTGTGTGAAGAATTGGGACGTTTTATTGATGTTTTGTTTGCTATTTATAAAATCTTTGTTAGAATGTACAAAAAAATTACTAGAAAAAACACACAATTGAGTGTTTTTCCTGTGCAGAGGAACAAAATAGAGTAAAATGGACACATGAGTGGAGCCTTGGTTGCCGATTAGATTACAGCACATGCCTGCAGAATAACTGCAACATCCAGGGTTTGATTCCGGCCTTCGGACCTTTGTTGCGTGCCATACCCACGCCAAAAATGGACAGTTTTGTTCATATTGGACGATACCACACCCCCAGGACTCACTTCCACTGCCAATGCAGGAAGTAGTGTGTGCAAGTCTAACTTCCTTTCCTGCAGGAGGCCTGAGTTTTATTAATGTTTTTGCATTTTATTAACTATAACTACAATCTTTCCCAAACTTTAAACCAGTATTTTCAATGCAAATTGTTTATCTGCACTAACCAATCCATCTCCAACCCGAAACCATCCTATGCAGTAGATGCTATGCACAACTACTGTCGAGCGCTAGAACTTGACATTGGATGTAATCGATGCGTACAGCTGCACATCTAGACATCTCTTTGCTTGTATTATAAAACAAAAGATTACTTTTATGTTAAATTGTATTGTGGTTTCACTGGCACTGATGTCACAGAAGCACTGGCTACTGTATCCTCCAGTTGATTTATTGGCCAGTGTGAAGGCCATTTTACAATCTGTATCACGGAGAACTTTCACGGTGTGTAATCATCCAGATCTCCGACGTATAAATGTGTCCCTCGGCTCCGTCTGAGCCAGACTTCTTTCTTTGGCTAGATGCTGCAGGCCGACTGGATACTGTCTGTGCAGATAACACTCACCTCTTCAGACACATGCAGGCATAGGGCGCAAAAAAATAATACTCCTAATCAAAATAACCACTGGAAAACATTACTGTATGTTTATACACTTTCACACCTGCCAAACCTACTGTAGGTAATTGTGAGCATCACATCATCCAAAAGCACTTTTTCACAGCAGACATTCTGACTTGTGGGAACAGCGCAGGTGTTTCTAATAACACTAACTCTGGCTCCATTGTCCTAGTTAGCCGTGGCAGTGTGACAGTGAGCCAGCGTGCATGAAACTGAAGCAGTTAAATATAACTCAGCCATCATCAATCATCACCCTACTGTGACACGTCAAAATGTCTTCCGTGAGAAAGGTCTTCCCACAGTGTTTGTTTCACCTGCAGCTGAATGATCTGCTGGATCATGCTGGAGCGGCACAAACAGGCTTGTCGATTGAGTCATTGGTCCAAGTCCAATCCGGTCCCTCCACTCTCAACACTCACAGCTGCAAGAGGCCATCTTCTTTAAGGTGTAAATACAGACGAACTTCCCTCACGCTGGCAGAAACAGGATGTTTTCAAAACCGCTCCTCGATATCGTGCATACGTTAGTGGGCAGGGAGCGGGTGTAGGAGCCGGATTGGAATTGAGCCACATACCATGGCCTGTCATTGTGTCCAGTGAACTCCCGACCTTCTAGTGTTTTGTTTGGAAGGCGTACCACTAGACCACTAGGCCATCACCACCACACACTGTCATGTGATGAGCCCCTCTCTCAGTGGATTGGTTCGGTTGGGGATGTAATGCATATTGCAGCCTTTAGGGGCCACATTAAGCCTTTTAGCGGACTGAGTGGAAACACTAAGTTGGGTCTTGTTCAATGATGGCACCTGTGACATTTGGTTATTTAAATAAAGTCCACATTTTCTCAATACAATTTGAAACATACAGTAGCAACAATTTAGCATTTTGTGACTTTTGTTTTGATGCCATATTCATAATAAACAATAGAAATGAATTTCCTACTTTCTACATAGTCGCTGGTTTCCTTAACTTTTGGTAAACTTTGTAAAACATCTTGCAGAGACCTTTGGGTTGCTTGGGAAGTTTTAGTTGTGAACAGGGACTATGCTCAAAAGTCTTTTTGATGGTGCCTTCATGGACATTTAAACATCGTGTAATATATTGTTACATACCAAAAACAACAGCCGCTCAACGCCGTTATCAGACGATCAAAGTCAGAACACAATCCAGCTTCTACACAATGAAAAAGATTAAAGAGAAATAAAAGAAGCCATTTTAAAGCAAATGAAAGAATCAATATGTTGAAAACGTCTTTCATACACGTCCACTGTCCATTGGTCTGTTTGGACTACAGAGGAGAAGCACAGCCACGCATATAAGACAGAAGCTCTAATATGAAGCAGTCCACACATAAGTAGCTGAGCAGTGATTGTTGTGGTGGAAACGATGAGAGAATAGAGTCAGGTTGGCATGATGTCTTTAATGTAACTTCATTAGCTCTTTGTCTCTCTCGATGGGCGACTGGTTTCTTTTTCTTTAGCAGTTAACAAGCATGGCGGATGATAGAAGGGAGAGAGTGAGCTATGTGTGTCTAATGACCACAGAGCGTAAAGCCAACCAGCTGGCACAAACCTGCATGCTGTAATATCTGCAGCCAGCAACCCACTGGCTCTACTAAGCAAACCTTCGTCATTCTCTTTATGAAGTATGGACGCCGTTGCATCGCAGCGGACAAACAGACTGAGCTTGTTGAGCTGTCAGTCACATTAACAAGCCAGTAAAATCCCACCCTCGCTGCTGTAGGGGCGGGACCCTGGGTAGGGGGTTGTTGCCCTGTTAAAGTTAATGAGCGCTCATATCTTTTACTGGCACATTTTCACCTGCATGGCGTGGAGCTCGAACACCGCCGTGCGTCCCCTTTCTCCAAATGCCGCTACTACTGCATTTCACTAATGAATGGATGACGCGTCGTGTACGCTGTGTGTAGGTGTGAAGAGCAGTGTTTTCATAATTCCTCGGTCCCCATGGCGTCACTACTTCTGTGCAATGATGCAAGCTGTCTCTTTAATATCGGAGGTGGGGACAAACACATTTGACTCAGTGTTGAGATGAATAACAGAATGAAGCACAAGTGATTGACACATGTCAGAACGCTTTGTGTCCTGTCAGCTTCACTCCAGTGTTTTATGTGCAGAGCTCATAGTTCTGAAGTGTTGAGCTCTTCATTCTAAAGATAATAAACAGACAACCTTGTGAGTTGGTTAACAGGATTTAAATTGTTGGCATTTATCCATATGAGTGCCAATATAACAATTTATATACAATTTTTCCCTTTTACCGTAATATCATCCAGGTTTTTATTGCATGTTTGGATTCATACCAAAAATATACTGAGACTGCACACTCAGCAAAATGGGTGTAAACACACGTCAGGGTACTTAACCTAAATTACAGCCAGAGATCATGCTAATGTGTATTACAGCGGCATGACGCAAGGTGTTGAGTTTGGGTATGATGCAGAGCTGCTCTGGGGGCAAAGGGAATCTCATTGGTTGAGTTAGAGTTCAGTGGGCAGTTTTTTCTTGTCCTTGAAGAGTAAGTGCAGCTTAAAATCAAACTATCAGCACAGTTCATCAGAGGACAGGGAGACAAGTGTAGAACTGAACTGAACTTTCAAATTCAAGCAGGTTGTGTGATTACGTGTACAACGCACACAGAAGCTGCTCTACACAAGAGGTGAAGCAGCTCGTTTCTCTGTGACCAACTTCTAAATGATTCGGCCTTAAAATGCTTTGTCATTACTTCTCTCTTTGCCATTCATGTTCACTATTTAGCTAACTTGAAAGGTACTAAGGTTATTTGGTAGAATGTATCCGTCTCTGCAACCCAGAAACTGATCTGCGATCCCCTGTCCCCTTCCAGAGAACACAGAACGTCGACTACAACATCACTTTAGTGCAGCTACAGAAAGATACGGTTGCGTTTGCCTTCAATTTTAAAAGAATTCCCCGACATTCAGTCCAGAAAGACAATGTAGGACAGTTTGTAGTGTGATGGGGACACATCCCTGTGAAAATGATTACTTACTTACACAATTCCCACCCACAGTGAATCATTGTTTTTGTTGGCCAACTGTGTGAATCCACAGAAAGCTGAACTCTGATTGCACTGACAGAGAAAACACATGCCTGAATGTGCCAGTTGTACAGACTCCTATTAAAGAGAATTGGAAAAGGTCGACCCCTCGTTTATCTTTCAATTTGCAAAATCCCTGCAGATTGAGAGCGCAGCTTTAATTCCCCCATCACCTGTGTGTTAGACCGACTCTCTGCTCTGTGATTATCTGTGGAAAAGTATTTAAAGGATCATCCAAGATGTGTTTTCCATCCGACTTGAGATCCTGATCTTCGCAGCCGCCTCGCTGAGGTTTCTGAGCCTTTCATGCACTTCTGGGGACTGAAGTTGATACCGTGTCATGTTGCTGTTAAATGTGGGACGGGTGAAGTAGTTGTCATCTTTACTGGATGGATGGTGAAAAAATCTGGGGTTTTGGCTGACGGTGGCGGTTACCAATGACAACCAGGAAATGTTTTCATTTTAAGACAACATTGTGGTTTTTCATCTTTTCTTTCTGCGTCTCCACAGAGTGTGTGAGCACTTGCATGTGCACTGCTGTGGGGATGTGCTGCGTGCACATAATAATAATAATAATAATACATTTTATTTGGAGGCGCCTTTCAAGACACCCAAGGACACCGTACAAAATACAAGAGATAAAAACAGCAGGACATTGGAGAGCAAACAAACAATACCAGAGATATGGTAGACATGCTTTCCAGTCCCAGGTATCGGTACGCGCGGCGCCACACTGACCAAACAAACCTGTCGAGAGAGACGCGTGACGGAGCGTGCACGTGGAAACCTGAGCCTCTGTTTGCAGGAAGAGCCAAACAGGCTGTGTTAACCAACCACTCCGATGTTATCTGAGAGAATCTGATCTCAGGCTGTGGTGGGGGGGGGGAGGTATCCTAACCACACACGGCGAGGACTCCACCTCTTGACGCTGCCAGAACATGATTTCTTTGTGAAATGACGGGTGACGAAGGATTGAGGACAGAAATGTGGAAATTAAGGAGGGAAAGTACGTTTGGACTGAAGCTTCCCAAGATCAGAGAAAAAGCTTCACTGTGTCCAGTCGTGTGTTGTGTTCTGCAGGGGAGTGACTTTCGGTTTTCTTTGTTGACAGGTTCTCTCATGGAAATATGCACAGTTTTCATGACAATTGTATATTATTATAAAGAAATATTTTCTTTAAATTGAAGATAAAAGGAGCCTAATGCTGTTTCACAGTATGAGTCAGAACAGAAGCTTTATCAATATGTAACTGTATGAGGACGCAAGCATTACTTTTCATTATGTTATACATGTGTGTCAATAAATAGACATGTATTGTAGCATTAATTGTAACTAAATAAAATCCACATTATTGTCAGCTTTTATGAAAAATGTAGCAGTCAATTAAAACTTGAAATAGAGAAGTTGAGGGTTTTTAGATTTTACTTCTAGGGCATTTTAATGAATATTTTCATCATGCAATTTCTTCTATAGGATCCCTCGTCATTTACCTGCCAAAGTCGTCAGGAAGTAAAATATTTTACATATATTATAATGCAATTGTGCAGATTTACTCATGTTAGGCCTGATCCTGGATTAGTCCAGGAAACAATTGAAAAGCCTGGCATTTTGTGAAGGTTATACTCCCAGTGGTGTTGTGTGATAAAGAAAGATTGTTGGTCCTTTTGATTTAAAAATCAATCAATCAAAAAAAGAAAGCAGGAGGTTGCCAGAGCTGCAGGATCAGGGGGGCACACTGCACACTGCACTGTACACTGCACACTGCACACTGCACTGTACACTGTACACTGAACTGTACACTGTACACTGTGCACTGCACACTGCACTGTACACTGTGCACTGCACACTGCACTGTACACTGTAAACTGCACACTGCACTGTAAACTGCACAATGCACACTGCACAATGCAGACTGCACACTGTACACTGTACACTGCACACTGCACACTGCACTGTACACTGTACACTGTACACTGCACTGTAAACTGCACACTGCACACTGCACACTGCACACTGTACACTGCACACTGTACACTGCACACTGTACACTGTACACAGCACACTGCACACTGTACACAGCACACTGTACACTGTACACAGCACACTGTACACTGTACACAGCACACTGCACACTGTACACAGCACACTGCACACTGCACACAGCACACTGTACACTGTACACAGCACACTGTACACTGCACACAGCACACTGCACACTGTACACAGCACACTGCACACAGCACACTGTACACTGCACACAGCACACTGTACACTGTACACAGCACACTGCACACTGTACACTGTACACTGTACACTGTACACTGCACACTGTACACTGTACACAGCACACTGCACACTGTACACAGCACACTGCACACTGTATACTGTACACTGTACACTGCACACTGTACACAGCACACTGCACACTGTATACTGTACACTGCACACTGCACACTGTACACTGCACACTGCACACTGTACACTGTACACTGCACAATGTACACTGCACACTGCAGACTGCACACTGCACACTGCACACTGCACACTGCATTGTAAACTGCACACTGCACACTGCACACTGCACTCTAAACTGTACACAGCACACAGCACACTGCACACTGTACACAGCACACTGTACACTGTACACTGTACACAGCACACTGTACACTGTACACTGCACTGCACACTGCACAATGTACACAGCACATTGTGCACTGTACACAGCACACAGCACACAGCACACTGCACACTGCACACTGCACACTGCACACTGCACTCTAAACTGTAAACTGCACACTGCACACTGCACAATGCACACTGCACACTGTACACAACACACTGCACACTGCACACTGCACTCTAAACTGTAAACTGCACACTGCACACTGCACAATGCACACTGCACACTGTACACAGCACACTGCACACTGCACTCTATACTGTAAACTGCACACTGCACACTGCACACTGTACACTGATCACAGCACACTGCACACTGCACTCTATACTATAAACTGCACACTGCACACTGCACAATGTACACAGCACATTGTGCACTGTACACAGCACACTGCACACTGCACACTGTACACAGCACACTGCACACTGCACACTGCACTCTAAACTGTAAACTGCATACTGCACACTGCACACTGCACAATGCACACTGCACACTGTACACAGCACACTGCACACTGTACACAGCACACTGCACACTGCACTCTATACTGTAAACTGCACACTGCACACTGCACACTGCACACTGTACACTGTACACAGCACACTGCACACTGCACTCTATACTATAAACTGCACACTGCACACTGCACACTGTACACAGCACACTGTACACTGTTCACTGCATTGCACACTGCACAATGTACACAGCACACTGTACACTGCACTGCACACTGCACAATGTAGCAATGTTTGTTTAAGGCTGTCGGTTATGGAGCGTAACCAAACAGACCCTTAAATGTATCCCTTTCTCTTTCTCTCTTTGGATCTTGCCCTTGTCTCTCTGGAAAGTGGCCGCATCCACACAGCAGGACATCATTAACTGACGGGATGTTGAAATTACAAAAGAACAGAACAGGACGTTTGTTTTTGCAGTTGGTTACCAACAGACGAGCACACATCACAGTGAAGTCTGCGAAGTGCCACAACCTTCTGTTTCACTGCTACATTAAGTCAATACCAAGTGTTTTCTGCCTCCTTGTCCTTCATGTTGATGCAGTAAAACGCTTAATACGACAACTTACTCAAATAATGATGCAACGTTTACATGTTGTCAAGGCAATGCTTACATTAGTATCATATGAATGATTTTAATGTCATTCAACAAAAATAGTTAAATTACATTTTTCCACAATATCCTGAGAATAAGTCAAATAAAACTTTTGTTTTTTGTAACAATGCCATAAATGTGTCACCTTCAAATATATAGTTTCTGCCTTTCACTCTTTAAAGTAAATTTAAATATAAATAGTATATCAATAATATCACGTCTTTACGATTATTGGAAATAATGGGGGCATGAAAAAAAAGAAAATCTATGTTCTGTTGATACAATAACCATAAAAAACTCTTGTCTGTAAACAGAAACTTGGATTAAATATTGTTCTGAACCAAAACAAATGCAGATAAGCCAGAAGTACTTACACCCTCAGTGCTGCCTGCAGGTCTCCCTTTCAGGCTCCATAAGGCCCAATTTGCCTGAGAGGCAAAATCCAGGTAAAACAAGAAAAACAATGTATTAATAATGCAAGGCACTGCTGCTCGTTTTGCTGATTGCTTTGAGCTCATGTTAGCATGGGAATGTCATTAGTTTCAAGGTATTTCGTCTGAAAGCATGACGATGACACTACATGGACACTACATGGACACTACATGGACAGGGAAATGGTGCAGGGAAAAGATTGACAAGCTAACCGTCCAATAGTTGTTGAGATATTCCAGTTTGGACCGAAGTGGTTGACCACATGACCATCTGTACTGTATTGAGGTGACATTATTGTCCGCGCTCCCGGACTCTTTTCTCCAGTGGTAAAAAAAAAAGTAGTTTGTTGCCACTGTTTTGTGAAGCAGCACCGCTGTTGCTACAGCTGATCCCTTGTTACTGAACCCACGTAATACCATGTAATATTATGTCTTTGTACGCTCGCTGCAGCTCAGCGGTTGCATTTGATTCACTTGTTTTCCACATTGCGCTGTGCCAATGCTATGGTGAGCAGCAGAGCGCTCTCGAGGGGCATGACTCTCTTTGGTTTTGGACCCGAGCAGCCTTACTTCCACTTAATGAGGCCCGTCTTTAGAAATGAGAGACACAGACAGAGAGTGAGAGAAACTTATCCTTCGCTCTGTTCTGTCTGAACAGCTGCATCTGTGGTTTTCTCCTCTGATGGCGCTGTGGTTTTGGGATTTGTGCCCTTTAGACACTCTACCTCTGCTCCGATGTTTAATGAGAGAGAGACTGAGAGAGAGAGAGAGAGAGAGAGAGAGAGAGAGAGAGAGAGAGAGAGAGAGAGAGAGAGAGAGAGAGAGAGAGACACCAGAGAGAGACACCCAGAGAGAGAGAGAGAGAGAGAGAGAGAGAGAGACACCCAGAGAGAGAGACTGAGAGAGAGAGAGAGAGAGAGAGAGAGAGAGAGACAACCCAGAGAGAGAGAGAGAGAGAGAGAGAGAGAGAGAGAGAAAGACAACCAGAGAGAGAGAGATTGAGAGAGAGAGAGACAGAGAGACAGAGAGACAGAGAGAGAGAAACACCCAGAGAGAGAGACAGAGAGACAGACAGAGAGACAGAGAGACAGAGAGACAGACAGAGAGAGACAGACAGAGACACACACAAAGAGACAGACAGAGAGAGACACAGACAGAGAGAGAGAGACAGACAAAGAGAGAGACAGACAGAGAGAGACACAGAGAGAGAGAGAGAGAGAGAGAGAGAGAGAGAGAGAGAGAGAGAGACAGAGAGACATACAGAGAGAGAGAGAGAGAGACAGACAGTGAGAGACAGACACAGAGAGAGCGAGAGAGACAGAGAGACAGACAGAGAGACAGAGAGAGAGACATAGAGAGAGAGAGAGACAGACAGAGAGAGACAGACACAGAGAGAGAGAGAGAGAGAGAGAGAGAGAGAGAGAGAGAGAGACAGACAGAGACAGAGACACACACAAAGAGACAGACAGAGAGAGAGAGAGAGACAGAGAGAGAGAGACAGACAGAGAGAGACAGACAAAGAGAGAGAGAGACAGAGAGAGAGAGACAGACGGAGAGAGAGACAGAGAGAGAGAGAGACAAACAAACAGAGAGAGAGACAGACAGAGAGAGACAGACAGAGAGAGAGAGACAGACGGAGAGAGACAGACAGAGAGAGAGAGACAGACGGAGAGAGAGAGAGAGAGAGAGACAAACAAACAGAGAGAGAGACAGACAGAGAGAGACAGACAGAGAGAGAGAGACAGACGGTGAGAGAGACAGAGAGAGAGAGACAGAGAGACAGACAGAGAGACAGAGAGATAGAGAGATACACACCATTGGCACAAAGCAACATGTTCTCTTCAGAGATAGATCGCACATAATTAAAACACTTACTAAAAGGCCTCGGCTGACAAAATGACAAACACTTATGCAAACCCAATCGTCATGGCTGGATGAACTTTATGTAGTGATTGTGTCCCCTGAATGGACATTTTGAAATCGAACTACTCAAGCGCTAAATGGCAGCGGGCTTCGCCACAGTAACCAAAACACCACGCAGAATCCAGCCTCAGCAGAGGACCGATACCCAAGACCAGACACATGCATGAGGGAAGCATGGAGGAATAATCATCAGAGGATGAGATGAGAGAAGTAATACGACTGAGTGTGGTGTCGCAGCCTGGGCTTGTGGTTGGGCTTGTGGTTGGGCTGAGGTGGAAGCATTGAAAATAAATTCACTGAGCACATTTTGTGAGCGTGAGGCTCAACGCAGCAACGCCGTGTCGCATCCTGATGATAAGATGGAAGTATGAGGAGCCTTCAGGGTTCAAGATGGATCTTTCTCACACGATCTACGGCGACCGCTCGAGCTATTATTTTGTTATTCTGTGGTTCATAGTAATTACTTTATGGCACTTTTTGGTGGGTCTTTTTGTGGTACACTTAGTGGTTTACATGTGGCAATGAGCACAACCCCCTCCTTACCTTTTATTTAGTTGTTGTCCATCACGAGGCTACTTTTCTTTCCCATTGGTTAGGTGTATAATGTCTGTGCGTGGGCTTGTACTGTATAACGTGTCCTCTCCGTCAACATGTTCCACTTTGTGATGAGAGTCAATCAACTAAGCCCCTGATCACAGCTGATAGACAAAGGAAGGAGGTGCAAACACAAACAGAACTGGAGGGAAACAACACATAAAGGAGATGAAGACGCTCACTCAGAAAAGAGGAGTGTTGGAAGGGAGGGAGGTACAAATGGAGTCAAGACCAGGCAGACAGAGGGAGGAGAGGGAGCACGTCTACCTGCTGGTGCACAGCAGGGAGTTGGGTAACCTTGGCATGCAATCTCATCCAGGGCCGGATTTAACCTTCCTGACCTTTTTACTTCTTCTTCCTCTTTTTCTCTCGTTCCTGTTGCTTCTGCAAATCTTTAACATCAAGTTCAAATTTGTCATGGCAATGTGGACCTTTTAGCCATCAGAGGAAGTGCTAATAGCCTAGCTGTGTTGCACCATTCGCTTTTATTTAACCCTGCTCTGTTGGAGTATAAACTGCTTCACAAGAAAAGCATTGTTGGCAGTTAAGAGTGGTGCAAACCTCCTTTAAATATATTATATAAACGTATTGTCCTTCTGTCACACCGCAAACTAGCTTGCTCTAGCTAACCCGCTAGCTACAGTGGCTTACCAAAAGTCACTAGAACCATTTCCTTTGCGAGGACGGTTGGATGATTTTGTGGGCTTTAGTCTCTCCCTCTTTCAAGTACTTTTAATCTTCTAGGAATATCACAAACTAACACCTGCACAGCGGTATGTTCTGCAGTATGCCTTGGCCCATCTTCCCTGGGCTTAAAAATCTAAAAATTGCTCCTTATGAGTCTCTGGGATCGTACAAGGAGTTGTATTAATAACCTCCAGGACTGATTTAAGATCTCTTCATATGTGGGAACTTTTTGTTCTCCAAGAAAATCTTCTGGTAAACATGGAAAATATATTTGTTCTCAATATTACATGTATATGCCATCCTACATTTGTGAATGATCATTCAGACGTCATTAACACCGGAAACTTTATGCAATTCACTGGGAGGTTGGCAGGATGACGAGCGAGCAGCGAGCCCCGTGGGGAGCCCTGGGTTAACCACTAACAACCAGAGGCTTTCCAGCGCAGACCATGCTGTGCTTTAAACAGCCACTTCGCCAGCACAGTGATGGATGCGTGGTGCCAGCCGGGAGGGCCGCGCTCGCTGGGCAGCCACAAACATTCATTGTTCACACATATGAAAGGCAAAAAGGATTGAAGGGCTCCAAGAAAATCTATAATGGAGTGGTATTAAGAAAAACACAGTTGGAAAATACTCAAGGACAAGCAAAACAACTTCCCTTTTTCCATCGTCTCTGTCAGGCTCCTTTCCCGTTGTCTCTCCATCCAACAAAGCTGGGAACATGGTGGAGTGGCAGAGAAAGAGAGAAAAACTGAAGCCATGTCTCAGTAAGAGCACCGCTCAAGTTCATAATCGGCCAAATCAACTTTATGCTTACTGACGGGCTGTTCCACTGAACACTGTGCTCCCTGCCAGGATTGTGTGGGTGAGTTTGAGCCAGTGCGACAATAAAAAGCATTGTTGCATTGTTTAGACAGCCCGTCCGAGCTGAACCCTCCCCTTTGGAGCTGGTTTGTCGGCCCAATAGTGGCACTTAATTTGTACGGAAGTCGAGAAAAATCAGCGTAAAGCAAAATCTGAAAAACAAGCGCTTTCTCAAGCCACCTTATAGCCCCAATGCTTGCATCGTGTTGTATGTTAAAGTGTTGTTTTCTTCTGGGACTCTATGTGGTGATTTAAGTGATGCTGAAACAGCGTGACACTCGCACTTGTTGTTTGCCAGGGAAGTGTCTGATCTGCTTTAACAGGGTTACTTTGTCTGTGTAGTAAACATCGAAAGAGAAAGGGATACAATTAGAAGAGGTGAGAAAAAAACCAGAGGTTGGAGAAGATTATATCCAATCACAGTGGAGTATCCTTTCCACTCGCTTTGTCTCACTGGATCCCATTTTCCCTCACGCTGTCCTCTATCCACATGCCCGTGCCAGCTGTAAGGACCTGACAGGGCAGCAGGCGGAGTGGGATTTTCCCAGTAACATTAGCCTCTGAGAGGACAAGGTGAGATTGGCGGGCAGGATGACTATCTGTCTCGCTGTCCGTCTGGGTCAGTCTTGCTGTCAGTCCTGCACCGCTTGGCTTAAAACCTCCATGTAGCTTCACTACAAATTTCATATTAATCATCAAGATATATGAGATGCCTCTCTGCAGCAGTCTGAGAGAAGAAGATGAATAGGATGAGGATAAAAATGACTGAAACTTTCCGTTTGTTTTTCACTCCTTCTCTCACTTATTCCTCTTTCCCACCATAAGAACAATGGCATTGAGTCACTGCCGGCCGTGTCCCATCTCAGCCCGTCCAAGTGCTTAAGTCCTTAGGATCAACAAGGTGTGGGAAAAATGCCTCCTGAGATGATTTCCTATTTCAGTCAAATCACAGATCACTGAATTTTCCTCCAATTATCCACCTTTATGTGACAGCTTTAAAGTCCATTTTTGTGTTGAAGTAGCTGCTTTGGATCTGTTTCTCTGAGAGGTGCCAAGAAGAAACACAACAGAAAGGCCACAGTGCCATTCCCCAAAACCATTGATACCCAATTAAGGTCTGTAGTCATGAGTTCAATATGGCACCAGTGCTGCCAGTTCTGTCTGGGCGGAGGTGAACACAGAAAAGGAGCACCTTTTCCACATACAGGGCCAGGGTTCATTACTGCCACATGGACTACAGGCCAACTGTCCTATTAGAGAAGAGACATACTGTATCCTGGAAAGGACATTGGCACTGCTAATACTATGAAAATACTATGGGTCAGGTTATGCTCAAACAGAACTACTTTATACGAAAGCAAAGTCTTTATACATGTTCTGAATGGCCACATTGGAAAAAGGAGAACTGGCGCATTCCGAATCTTAACTTTAACCTCTTACTGTGTGGGTGAATTTACCTGAAAATACCTACAAATGACACCCAAAGTAAATTATAAGCTGCTTCAACCAACTAGTGGTCTAGTGGTACGCCTTCCAAACAAAACATTAGAAGGTCGGGAGTTCAATACCAGGCTGCCACCATTGTACACCTGAGCAAGTTACTTAACCCTGAGCTGCTCCAGGGAGACTGTCCCTGGACTTAGTTCAATGTAAGTCGCTCTGGATAAGAGCATCTACTAAATGACCTGTAATGTGCATTGTTTTGGTCTCATTCAAAAGATAACTCTCTTATTGTTCTTGCAAAACAGTCAGAATTACTCAAAGTGCTTCTGGCACTGAGTAATATTGGTCTGAATATAATGAATTTGAAGAAAATACACTCCGTCTGAATTTGTTTGTGGAAAAAGTTGCCTGAAGATGGTACAGCTGGTAGTGGTGAGCTGGAAAACACAATAAAAACAGAGCACCAAGTGTTAACAAGTTCAGGTTAAGATTTCAGATAAAAGGGACAAAACTTAACTTATTAGACAGGTTTTTATAAGAGTAACACCAGGCGTTCACAAGCTGTGCAATTTGGAGATTTATTTTGCCTTTAATTGATAGTACAGCTGAAGACAGACATGAAAGGGACAGAGACAGTAGCATTAGTACATGGGGTAGGGAGAAGAAGTAAGCATTTTTAAAACGTTGGCGTTAGACTTGTGGTCATTGAACGTGACCAGGGGTCTCACATAATTGTCTGTTTTGTCTTGTCTGGCAATAGTGTTGTTGTTTTAACAAGTCAATTTCCCTGTGTTACACTTTCCCACATTTGGAAACACTTAAAGGTTTGCAGCCAGATTTATAATAGAACTCCACAGCCTTTAAAAGGTCCAGAAGATTCCAGATATACTTCGAAGTCTCTTAGGATTCCACTGATCTTGATTGTGTGTGTTGAACAAGAAAGGTGAAGGAAAATGTCCCTTCATCCTGGATTTGACTGAACTCGAGCGATATGTGTTGTGGCAGTGAGCTCGATCAGGTTGCCGAGCTCAGGGACTCTCACAGCGGGATCAGTAGAGATGACCTGACAGGCAAAAGTGACTCAAGAGCAACATTTGTGTTCTGGGATGTGATAAATGTGGAACACTTGTGCTTAAATGAGGTCATTGATACGCTTCTATTGTGTCTCCAGTGTGATGGGCTATGACCAGCGTGGGAGGAAACTAATTGCAGACATTACAGCACATCACAAAGCCGACTCATCAGTTTACATTGTAAAGACAAGTGTACAGTGGAGGTCACGCTCATGGTTGAAGTTGTACTATCAACCCATACGAGTATATTCTACATGGCTGGTGTTTCTACATTCTGTTAGTTAGCAGATGAATTGTTGTGCCTTTTAGATATACATGAGATAAGGTTAGATGGAGTTGAATTGCTCTTTTTGCTGGATATCTTGCTATAGTGGAAATAAATACATGCGTTGTACATTGTTGAATCCACAACCCCATCAACCTGGGAAACCTGAATCCTGACTGCAGGAGTGTGCATTGGGGGAAAACACAAGTGCAATTGTTGGGAAATCCAAAGTGCCCCCTTTTAAGAAAGGTTCATTTAATCCTTTAACGCAACTCCATCCACCAAAACCCCAAAACAAAATTTTAACATTTTAAAAATCGATCCTCAAGGTAAGAGGCCCCCAATGGAGAGAAGCTGAAACTGGTGTAACGTGGGATCTAGATGTTTGTGTTACCATTTAGAAACGTCTTTAATGTGTATCGTCATATAGAGACGTGATTCCAATGGATAGATATGAGCTAAGGTGCATTTAAACAAAGCAGCATCTGTTGGATGGGAAGTCTCTCTGAGGTCTCACTGTGAAAAGTGTTGCATTTATATGTCTCTTCTATCTAAAGCGCCTCACGTTGACACATTCACACACTCAGTGTCTTTCCCAAGGACATTCGGACAGGAGGAGCTGGGGATCGAACCCCCAGTAGGGACCGCTGCATTACATTACTGTCCAATTTGACAGTAAACAAATATGTACAATACACATCACACACCAAAAACACACTTGATCCCTTGAAATAAATATTTTAAAATACCTAGATTTGAAAGGGAACAGCCCAAGTGACCTAATGAATGTATTAAACTTACATACAGAAGCTATGTATGTATGTATGTAGAGTTTCTCAGTGTGTCATTATGGTTTTCTTAGCAAACAGTGTACATTTATTTGCTACTTAACTTCGCTGACCTCAAGAGCTGTGGTGGAAAATGTTCGATAGGTCCTTGTTTTGTTCTGGTGCCGTTTGGTCCGATGCGGGAGCTCGCTCACTGGGAGCTCATTTTAAACATCAGAAGTGACCTCAGAGTTATGGCTGTGGGATGTGGGTACGGGCTAATACCCACTACGCTAACTATACTCCTGATGGGAAAGTGGCAGAGAGAGAGGGAGACGGGGAGGGGGGCTGTGACATCTGATTTGTTCTGCCATGCTGATACCCCCGCAATCTCATGGTTTGCTTAATTACAGCCTTGAGCTCTTGCTCTGCTTCATTATTCCTGTCCTACAATCACACAAACACACACACACACACACACACACACACACACACACACACACACACACTTACACACACACTTTTAATTTTTCATTCTCACACACTAAGTGGTGAAAGAGTTTAGACGGAGAAGAAGGGAGAATCTGTGGTAATTGCGTTCTTTTCAACACCTTCATGTCGTCTTTATTTGGAGGTTGGTTAAATGTCTGATGATACTCAATCAGTATTTTATAATACATTTTTGGTCATGTCTGTGTGTAACCAAGCTCTGGTAATAACATGTGTCACCGGCCAAGTTGCCCAATGACAGACACAAATGCCACGGACAACCAGGCAGCCACCAAGCCGGCACCAGCAAACACACACACGCGTACACACACGGACCACGTGGGGACTCGTGCTCACGTAAAAGCCTCCTGCAGCAAAGGTACATTCTGCTCCCGTGGCGACTTCACAAATAGACTTGTTTTCTTCACGCTGGAAAACATGACAGAGAGCCAAACGCACCACCCTCAGTCCTTTCAACCACACCCACCAATCCACCCATGAAATGAGGAGTTTATGGCAGAAGATAGAGGCAATTGTGCATGGGCGGGACAGAGGCGTGCACTCTTTAAAAGAGGATTAGTTTTGGGGGTGTTCGGAGAGCGAGCCAACAAACACCTTACAGTTCCTCACCACAGGATTCAATGACGCCACACGTTTTAAAGCATCCTGTGATTACTCATTTGTAAAGTAGGTCTTCGAAGAGCATTTCTGTGAGGCGCCTTAAAAGGTTCTTCTGAGCGCTTTCCCTTCTCAGAGTGGACAGGACACTGCGTTCTGTTCCAGGACTATTAGTAGGAGAACAGAGAGTTTCCATCAGCAGTCGCACGTCAAGATGCTTTTTATGAGGGCACTTGCTGCGGATTGGTCATCGTTGTTTTTGCAAGGATATTGGGTGCTGTGAGGCATTGGAAAGCTTTATTATTAGTGTGTGTTTGTGTGTGTGTGTGTGTGTGTGTGTGTGTGTGTGTGTGTGTGTGTGTGTGTGTGTGTGTGTGTTTATGGCTACCCCGGCTAAGTAAAGCATCCTCCATGAAAGAAGCCTTACCTAGTATCTTTTTAAAGTGGTTATCTGCTAATAAACATGTGTGGCAACACTTCATTTAGGAACGTATTTAAAGTTGATGAAATTCAAATTTACTGCATAAATTGTAGTCACTTTAAATAACCGAGTTTAGGTTGAATTGCTTTTGTTTCCTGTGTTTTATCAGTGAATTAAAAGGAGGAACAAAGACATTGGTCCACCTGCAAGAGCTCATCGAATGAATCCCATTTTAGTGATTGAAGATTTATTTATTTCTGGTGGCAGTGGGTTTGCTGAATCTGACACTTCCGAGCAAGTCTCACAGGAAAAAAGTGACAGAGTACAGAATAAGAACACACAAACATTCTTGCAGGAGGCCCAGGGCAGGTTGGACTTTAAACTAAGGAGGATACATGTCCAGTAAGGGGAGTGAAAGAAGATGAAGGTAGAAAGTATTTGCAAAGTAGTTCTTTAGAGCTCCCTATATCAAATCATCTTACATATTTCTTCTTCTGTTGGTTTATTCATGCAGTATGCTAAGTTATTGCCCAAATTGTGCAACAACATGTTAGTATATAGCTAGATAAAGGCCAGAGCACATGGTGGCACATTCACACACGTATATCAACCCAATTAGTCATGGGTGGACTTTATGCCTGTGGCTATTTTGCTCCTTTTTGTGGTCATTTTGAGTGTCTTCCTGGTTGGTATGAGTCTCCTCGAGTGACTTTTTGTAGGTGAAGGCCAGAAGAGCCCCTGGTACTTTGCACGTTGGGCCCCTTGGCCTGGGCCTGGTTCGTCCATTCAGTGGATCCATGCTAAACTGGTCCAAAACATGAAGGTAAAATGAGATACATTAGTAAAAGCAGGGACTGGTTAGTCCACTGTTTCTGCTCTAAGTGGTAGCATCTACAATGACAGCCACTGTACACAAACATGACAATGTGGACAAACACATGGCTTCACACACATTTTCTTTTCATTTGACCTCAGCACACACTTTTGTTTTCACTTTAGCTCCTTCCCTCTGGTGCCTTGTGCAAACAGTGAGGCAGGGACCAACGCAACCCAGCATGGCAGGACTAGTAATGTTTGTAGAGGAAGAGAAGAAAACAAACAAATAGCAGGAAAGGGAGAAGGGCCATTCTTGATAAAAATGTCCAACAGATGTTATGGGTCTTCTTCCAACTGCATGTCTGATGGCTTCATGTGTTAGCACACTTCCAATGGGGGGAAAAGGTTAGGGGTGCTTTCACAGTATGTTTTAATACAATGTGTTTGAGTTGTTTAGGCAGGTAATTAGTTACCCAAGAGGACATAAGGTAAACAACAATAAACAGTGCCGCAATGCTCATTACATTCAACTAAACTTGTTGGAATTGGAATAGTTTATTTCAATTTCTCTTGTTGCCAAAATGTATAATCTGGCATGACGGCAGCTGACAAAACTCTGTTTAGTAAATGAGCTACTTGTGGGTCCATGAGATTTTTGTTTACAAGTCCTGGATCACTTGTATTAAGGCAACGTGAACCTTCCCAACCCCAGTCATTTAAAACAAGACTAAAAGTCCCAGCAGTGCCTATGGCTCTCTGTTATCAGGCACAGCTGTGCTTTGAGCTACATGCTAATGCTAGCATGGCAACATGCTCACAATGATAATGCAAGTATACTATAGGTTTTCTCCATCTTAGTTTAGCATCAAATCAAATGTATTTATATAGCCCAATATCACAAATTACACGTTTGTCTCAGTGTGCTTTACAGACTGTAGCTACAGCATACAACACCCTCTCTTAGCATGCTAACAATTGCTTATTAGCATTAAACAGAAACTAGCTGAAGCTGATGTAAAAAAGCTAACCGATCACCCAATCATAGTTCATCCTGAGGGGAACATGAATATTTTATAGAAATCCATTCATTAGTTGAGACATTTTACTCAAAACAACTAAAGTCAACCTCCTGGTGATGCGAGAGGCAAAAGTCGGGATCCCCAAAATCGAGAGTATTAATCTTCTGGGGACCGTGTATTTCAGTCGTATAAGTAAATGGTCGTAAAATCTCCATATATACATACATACATATATTCTGCTAGTTTTTTCTAGCTAGCTGTTAGCATGTGCGATGTAGCTTGATTAAGCATCGAGTCATTTCCATTTATTCTTTATTGTAAAACATTTATTTGAACTTGTCAACTATTAAAACAATATTTTGCACACATTGCACATTGCAAAGTAATCCATGGTGAATATCCCCGGAGCTTTGCAACCCTAGTCTGAACCAAAGAAGTAACATGGCTAAAAATAAACTCCACTATTCCACTAAACAACAACGTGTAGACTTGACTTAAGTAAAAGTTCTTGCTTGTCCACATGAGAACATCCTACACTCGTTCTCTTGATTCATGTAATGAGTGTTAACTCAGCGCAGGCAGTATGTGAGTAACCAAAGCAGACTATAATATTTAGTTACAAGGCTTCAGTGTCCGCCAATAAAGGGACTCTCTCTTCTCCAGCACGATATGTGTTTGTGCTTCTGATTACATGTCAGGTTCTAACAGGGGGATCAGACCTCAACCATGTGAGCTGGCTTTCAGAGCTCGGCTGGTATCGGACTCCTCGGGGGAAATATAAGAGATTGAATTTAAAGGTAACACTTAGAGAAAATGAAGTTTATATGGGTATTACACATGTACACTTCCATTTGAAACTGCAGCACATTGCGTCAGGGTGTGGCTATGGCAAAGGGTGGGAATCATAAAATATCATAAAGCGCTCCATGAGAATTCTTAAGGTGACAAAGCTCGTGGAGTGACGGGAGAGCTATCCGTTTTGAATCTCACTTTGATGCTGTGGTCTTATCCAGCTTTCCTCTCCTCTCTCTTTCCGTCTCCACTTCTACCTCATAGGCACCTCATCATCTAGTTATAGGCTTCAGCAGGCTTTCGGTTGCCGGACATGTGTAAGACGCTGCAGCTGCAGGTCGGAGAACACATTTTCTTCACTTCTCATCCTGTGTGCCCTTCGATGCAGGAGAAGATGATATTTCAGGGAGAGCTTTTCTGCAAAGCGTATCAACGTTTCCTTTCTTGACCTTCCAGAGGAGACGGTATCCTCCGCTTTTCTCAGCATGCTTTTCTCTGCGGTTTTTCCCACCTTTCACCCTCTGGTATTTTCCTCCTTCAGACTCTCTCTCCATAATCTATTTTCCAGTCTTCTCATCCTCTGGCTTCTCTTTCTTTCCTCCCTCTCCCATGGGGTCTCATCTTCTCTACTGTATCAGCCATTCATTATATTCCACACTCCTCACATAATGCCGCCGTCGCCGTATCTGCGTAATGATGATGAAATGCATCTCTGTAGATGTAGCCACTGCAGAGGGCTTCTTTTTTTATTCTGCTTGTTCTTTTTGAGCTCGCTCCTCTCCATCCTCCAGAGGATGTTTGTAAAAAATATAACTCCTCTCTCTTACTTAGCATTGGAAGTGACCAGGAATAGTTCTTGCCGTGTTCGTGCAGGACACATACATGATAAAATCCCAAACATCTATCACTGAAAGAAAAAGGCTCTGTGTTGCTCAACATAGTTTCGAAACAGGGGCAATTAGAAGTGATAAAGCTGTTGGCAAACTTAGAGGTTTCCCGTAATTAAAATTAGGCATTGGCACTCAGTGGAGCTCGTATCAAGACTCATGTGAAGGCTGTTATTGGCCTCGCATCATTCACCACAGATTAGAGTTGAGAAACCTGATCGTCTGCTGGACTGGGAGACAACATCGTAGCAGAGAAAGAGATGGTCAGTGAAGCGGATAATATCCATCTCTTGGACACACACACGTCTCTGGTGCATGCACAGTATTTTACACCATTGTATTCTTTGCTTTCATATTCTATTGTGTGGAATTAAGGTGGTCCACACACTTTTCTTCAGCTTGTATCAGTAAAGCAACATTAATTGTCTGAGGTTACCTTGACATCTCTTGCTCTGCTTGCTTGTGCTTGAGGGGAGAACAGCACAGTCTTGTTTTCCTTCTCAGTTTGACCCTCAGCTCTCTGCCAGCGTCTTGCAACAAAGCTCAAAAAAGCGAAGGGTTCATTTGGGTATCATAAAAGGTATGAGGGGATTGATTACACGTGGCAGTGATTATCAGCCACGTGCCAAATGTTCCGAGAGTGTGTAGGTTTTCATTTCAACCAAGCGGCTGATTTCTCAGATTGCTACACCTTTTTATGGGAGAGACAAATGACTGGAAGCAGCTGCTGCTGCTGCTGTGCTGTTTTGTTGCACATACTGTGTGCATGCATTTACCCAGTTGAAGTTGTAATCCTTAAAGCTGCACTAATCAATATTTTCATACAAACATTGCCTGGTTGTATTTATTTAATCAATGCAGATGTGTTCACAGATCTCAGTAGTTACTTTGGTGAACAATTTCATCACAACCAAAAGGAATGTGGAAAAACTCACATTGAAATGATCCCCTCAAGGTGCAATGTGCAATGGGGGGTATCATTTCACCTCTACTACTGAGTCCATACAATCTAAATTTATAAAAGAAAGAATGTCTGGCTCACATGTGGCTTTGGCCTGTAGTTGACATTAGCCATCATTGTGTTCACTGCGCCACGAACCAGGGCAACTGTTGCAATCGTCCGTCCACTGGACCTTCAGTTAGCAGCTGTGGCAGCTCAGCCAGCTCAGACCCTAGCGCCAGGAGTCGCCGCGGGCTTGTGGCCAGTGGGAGCGTGGAGGAGTCTGGGCTGTCTGGGATCAGAACCCTGTGTCTGGGGTCTGTGCTGGCTGCATTGGAGTTGTTACAGCCGCTAAATAAAAGTCTGAGCTCCCGCGTGGCCTCAAAACAAAAGTTGTTTTCTCGTTTCTGCCACTTTGGATTTAATCCAATAAACAAACCAACATCAAACATGGACACTGACCCCGTACCTTCAACGTGATTGACAAGCCCTCAGGGCCGCTATACCTCTTACGCAGACTCACTATCACCTCTAGAGGTACAAGTGGTATTACAAGGCAGGACGGGCCGGGGCTAGCTGGTTAGCACATCTTCCTGTTGTTCATTGTCCAGTTATACCGTCCTCTGCCTCAGGACATGAACTAAAGGCACGTCCGGGGAAGGAGTTATTAAGGGCTCTAAAACTCAGTGTTCAGTATCAGGAGGCAGTTGTTCACCCAGAGCAATTAGCTTCTCCTCTCCGACTCGCTTTGCTAACAGGGTGTTTCTGGCCTGAAGCAGCCTGGCTCACAGCACACTGGGTGAAAAGACACACAGGAGAGTCAGGGTGGGGTGGACTGAGGTGTTAAATACAGTTACGTAGCCACAAAGTGTGTGTGCGTGTGTGCTTTGATTGCAAGCAAGCAGCTCGGAACCAGGGGAGGGATAAAGCCAAAGAGGATTGTGGGGGATTTGTATTCATTTCCACTCATTTTTCACTTGAGGTATGAATTAGAGGAAAGGTTGAAAGAGGTTTTGCGGGATGCAGGGTCAGTTTAAAGTTTCTTTTTCGGCTTTGTGGTTAGCGCAGTTCCATGATGGCGCAACCGGTGCCTGAATAACCCACGACTGTGGTTTGCAATTCATGTTACTTCCATTGCGATGAATGTAAAGAAATGGTCGCCAAACTAATATGTTCCTGAAACCAAGACTAGAGGGGGATATTTAATTCCTCCTAACACAACAAACTCTATAATTAAGTGCAACTATGTTGAGCACTGTGTGTCTGCATGGTCAGATATTAATACCCGAAGTCTAACCACAACATTTAAAGTTGCTCTATGACAACTCAGGCGTTTAAGGGCCATTGTAGGTTAAAGAAAAAGTACTGATATAGGGGGAGGGGGGTCATATTCTGAGATAAAACTCAAAAATTAAAGTGGTACATTTACGTGTAAAAAACTAAAAGATTCTCAGAGATTAAAGTCACAAATTTGCGAGAATGAAATAAAGGAAATGTTGACAGCTTTTGATCATTAGGACGTTTTTTTCTCAGATCTTTTCTGAAGTTATAGTCGTAGATTTATAAGCATTGGTGCAATTTACAATGTTTTTACCAACAATAGCCCTAATAAGCTGTCATATAAAACCTTGGTGTATTGTATACTAAACAGCATCTGTAACTAAGAATGAAAAAGGGGGGAAAGGAAAGGATGAGAGGATGAGACGTAGAAGGAAAAGGAAGAGGAAGAAGCTGTGCAGTTGTCAAGGTTCACGGTTAGGGTCAGCAGGTTGAACAGTAATCAAGTTTTAATGTGAACACATCTCTGCAGCTGACCGACTGGAGCAACTTTTACTATTACACACACACACACACACACACACACACACACACACACACACACGATCGGTACACAACTGCCTGTGCTTAGTACAATCAGCATCCCACCACCACAATCACCAATCACTATCAATGGTCTTGCAATCACTGCAGCAGTTCTGCAGCCAGTCAAATGATGGATGAGCGGTGATGTCATCAGGATGCTATCATCAGCTTTGCTAATAACAGGAAGTTTGCAGAGCACAGGTCGTGACCTTTAGGAGTCTGTCTGTGCCTTCCACCTGAATGGCGTGCTGGTTTTATGAAGTGAAAATGATGTTTGTAGTTTGACAAACTAACCTCAGGTGACGGAGAAATAACTTCATTGTTTAAAGTAAATTGTTTGTAGTTTGAACTTCTAACTTCCTGTCACTTCAGCCAGAGCTCCAGAACGACACCTTTTTACACTCAAGTGACAAAGTCCTTCAGTAGCCGAAGAAATGATGCACAGGAGCAAAGCAGGAAGTCAGATTATTGTGTTAGTGACAGAAAAACAAACGGCAGACAGCTGTTCGTGCTACTCTCTCATCTTTATTTATCTTCTTTACCATACATTTTACATGGACAGAATATAAATATAATTCTGGCATGTGGAAAAAGGGTCTTCCTGGCAAAACAAATCTAAAATCCTCCCTCTGTCCTCCCCCCCTTCACACACACACACACACACACACACACACACACACACACACACACACACACACACACACTTTCAGACAGTCCCCTTAACTGTAATCTCTAAGAGGATATGAACTAAAGGCACGTCCGAAGGAGTTATATTAATTATTGTAGTTCTATATTCATATTAAGATTACATTTAGAATTAATAATAAAGGTCCCAACAAGCCTGTCATATCGTGGTTGGTGACCCCCCCCCACACACACACACACGCACTGAGAGGCTCATTAATCATGGTCAGACCTCCCTCCTCTCCTCCCTTCATCTGTCCGGCCCTCCCTGTCCTCATCCATCTTTCCTGCCACTCTTCTGTCCATTACTTTCACACTCTGTGCTCCAGTCTCTGCGTTATAATCATCCGTCAGTCTTTAATTGTTCGCACTCTTTGGAGTGAGGGGCACGCCGCACGTTTGACGTCCAACTCACATGTGTCATTTCTAACTTCAAAGTACAATTAAGTTGTAGCGCAACCAGATCTACCAAAGAGGAGAAGTTCTTCATCATCATCACGTTGTATCTTTAATGTCCATAAGTGTCATGCATTGATATGTTTCTACCACTTTAATGTAAATACTGTATTTAAGACAGATTTGACTTTTATGCTTCTCTTTCTGACTAAATGTGATGCTTACCCTCCTGCTGTCCTGTCACTCCATCTCCAGGAAGAGCAGCTTGGCAGTGACAGCTAAGAGTGTGCAGGGCCACACAATCAGAGTCTCAGCGAGAGACAGCAGGCCGGCAGTTTTGATTAATTACCGTTGTTTGATCTGACGTGTTGTGAAGCCTCTTGTTGTTACCGTTGTATTATTTGTATTCAGGAGAGAATCCGGAGGTAAGGCTGCACGTCGTTCTGTCTGACAGGCTCATCGGGTGATGTACAGGGTGGAGTTCACTCCTTGTGCTGCACATTACATTCAAATAGCAGCAGACAATGATTCACACTTTAGAAGGACTAGATTCTAGTTTCACATTGAGAGCTACACATAAGCATTACAATAGACACGAGTGATGCTTTCTAGCTAATTAAAAGAAATGTTTTTGTCTGTTAAGTTCCACGAAAAGACCGAAAGCAGCATTAAACTGATCCTGTGTGCACTAGAGCTTCATTATTGTGGAACACACTGTCGCACTGGGTCGACATGTTTCTTCATTACAATGAACAAGAGCTCATTTTGAGTCCCACACACACCATCCTGCTGCTGCACCTGCTCCACAGAGCATCACATCACGGCTGAGAGAGTCCACAGGAAATACACGTTTTACTGCTGAGCCCTGCTGTCATTCTAGTTATTATTAAGCAATATGAAAACAACGCTTCAATTTCAAACTCATGAGAGACTTTTTATCAGCTCATTAATGTTATTATCGGTTGTTTTAACTGCCACTCTCATGATTCAGAGGGTCAAACTGCGTCCACCAGCAGGCGAGGAGCTGCTTATCTACGCTTAGGAAAGAGTCGCAGTTTAGTTTCAAAGGTTTAGGCGCCAAAACTATGCGGTTGAGTTTAAGAAAGCGATCATTGGTTTGCGTTAAAATAAAATGTTTGTTTGTTACGTGACTTATCTATGTTCAGTAACTTTGCTTACATTGGCTACGTCAGTTAAAATAAGTCAACATTGACTTCTGGGTAAAAGTCCTGCGTTTGTTGGACCATCCAACTGAAGCAGACTTCATCGGTCTTTATACTGCGTCACCGGACTTCCTCCTTTAGCTCCTTTCTTATTCACTATGGCCACTAGAGGTCGTAATTAAAAATGAAATGATAACGCCGTTCTGAAGGTGTAGCAGGCCCCTTCTAACCCATATCCAGGATGTGCTGATAACGAGCATTTAATGACCTGATATCATTGAAAGAGGAGGTGAGTGCACATTATATCAAATAAGTACATTAAATAAATGTAATAAAGCCATGTGTTCCTCTATGACAGATCCCTGCAGATACACAACACACACACACACAAACACTGTGTATGCATCTGTTTCTCTCCCTTACCAACCCCCCCCCCCTCTCACACTGTGTCTTGAAATTAAATCAAGAAGTTGACGGCTGACCCACCAACGTCCCTCCCCCCCACAATGCCAGCTGTCAATCACGATGACTAATGAGCAGTTGATTATATCATTGGCCCTCTAATGGTCAACTGGGGACCTCAAGGAGGACGTGGAGGGGGGGGGGAGACACAGTGACAGAGAGGGAGAGATGAAAAAACAGAGAAATTGAATGAGAGATGGAGAAAAAGAGAAGAAGAGAGAGACAAAGACATGGGGGAGATAGTATTTATGTTAGGGAATAAAATGTGAGTCTAATGAGCAGGATAATGAGGCCGGGACATCCCAGTGCAACATGCAGACGAGAGAAGAGAGATCTGGTTTCCACTCAAAACCGCTGGGGGTTTCCTGACTGAGGAAGGGAGAGAGAGGGAGGAGGGTATGTGCATCCCAGAATTCCTTCACCCTCCTCCTCCTGACATCTCTGCTCCCTTCCTCCACCCCCCCCCCCCCCTCTGCATGTCCTAAATGCTCTCTGGCTGAGTGGGTGTTGTTTTGACAGCTGACTGTTCCCAGTTCATGCTAGCAGCTACTAGCGACTATCCTTCGTTGTCTTCACACTTTTCCCATAACGCTTCAACATCTTCTGTTTGTCTTTAGAAAGACGATAATCATGTTTGAATTCCCTTTTTCATCGGCCTTTCTCTCCCTTCACCACGCACGTCCTTACAACTCAGCTTGAAGAACTCAACCTGCTTCCTGTATGGAGATTTCCCCCTGAATCCAGCCTTTAATGTGCGTTACTTTTTAGCACATAGTTTAAGGACATACAAGAACAACAGGTATGATGGGGATAGCATACTGTGCGGGGGTGTATTAGGTTGCATGTCAGCAATACAAATCCACCCAACATATTCCTCTTGTGTGTTTTACATCAATGTTTAACACATTTTGCTCTTACATTGAAAGTGAAGCAGTTTGATCACACACTATTTAGCCGGTTTTAGCCATTTCTCTGTGAGAAAACCTGCTAAGTATAAAGTCACAGGAAGTAAACCAAGGGAGCAAAAATGTATTCATGTTTGTTTTTCCAGTGCATCTCGAGGGGCCTTAGGATTATGTTAAGTTCAAGAAGAAGGTCCCGGATACAGCAGACAAGGAAGAGCTTCTACTGTCAGGTCTATAAGATACATAATGATAGTTTCAGCTAAGACTTTATTTTATTTATTGATTTATTTTCATTGAAACCCCCTTCATATACATTTCTTCACTATTTTTAAAAAGGCATTTTTTCATTGGGAAGGAACTTCCTTTTTGATAAAGCTTATATTTAGGGCTGGCTCAGGCTTGCCTTGGATCAGCCCCTAGTTATGCTGCTATAGGCTTAGACTGCCGGGGGACACCTCCCTGCTCTCTTCCTTCTCTTCCTCTCTCCTCCTTCTCTTCTTCTCCCTCTCTATCTGTATGCATTTATGTAAATGTATGTTACTAACTCATCATCCGGGGCATCATCCCCGGAGTGTCTGTGTCTCATGTGGCAGGTTGCCACTGATAAAGTTCACATCTGGATCATGAATCGTGGCTGCGCCTGCTGCCCTGGTCCTGCCTGACGTCCTTGCCCTTTCTCTTTTTCGATCACGCCATCATTTCTGTCACATGGATGTTGTATTTGTACTATGTTGTTTATCCTGTACACACAACATCTATTGCACGTCTGTCCGTCCTGGGAGAGGGATCCCTCCTCAGTTGCTCTCCCTGAGGTTTCTTCCATTTTTAATTGTGGGGTTCTTTGAAGAAGTTTTTCCTTGTGCAGTGCGAGGGTCTAAGGACCGAGGGTGTCATATGCTGTACAGTCTGTAAAGCACACTGAGACAAATGTGTCATTTGTGATATTGAGCTGTGTAAATACATTTTGATTTGATTTGTTTCTCAAATTAAATATGTGTTTATTATGTGACTGGTTCTCAGGCTTTTTCAGCACTCTTTGGGGAATCAGTGTGAAGATAAAGCATCGACATCCTTGTTAAAGTTCCAGACGTTTTCTCAAAGAACATCCAGCTGTTTAAAACCACATATTTACCACAATCACTGTGAGTATAATTGTTATTTTAGTTACTTCGCTTTAAACCCTGCTTCGTCTACTCCGGGTACGTGAACATATTAATTGGTGTCTGTGGATGTTAAAAGAATATTTGTGCTGGAATGCATAAGAGAAAAGAGCGGTGGTGCTCCACCTCTGTTGCAGCACATGAACAGCAGGATGCTATTAATGACGATGAGATAAGATTGCTCCTGTATGAGCAATGAGCCTCCACCCCACTCCCACACAGGGGTTGATGCTTCTCATGGGTAACATCATCTGCTCAGTCCTCCTTTCATTATTACTCCATCGCTCTAGTTACTTCCTGTCAGGTCCATGGCCACTGCCTGATAATGTTTTTCTAATAACTTCCAGTTTATCCTGCTAATACTAATGAGGGACAGACAGAACATGGGGAGGAAAAAACGTGGCAAGAAAATCTGGTGACCAAATGTTCTTTTCTGTCCATTTGTTGGAGCTGTAAAAACAAATCACAGTAAGTAACCCACAACTGTCCACCAAAAGCTTAATCCTTGTGAGCTATCAAAATAATTCCAAACACATGCAAAAAAGACGATTTTCAGTAGCGAAGACATGAATACAGAGAGAGGGAACGGTTAACTTCAAGTTGTGTTCTCTTACGCAACACTGAGCTCCTGCCAAGTGATCTATTTGGTCACACCGTTCTTCCTACTGAGCTTTATTAAATGTTATTTATCCTGCAAAGATTCCCTCAGCAGGTTTGTTCTTTTTCACCGAAACGTCCTGCTTCACACTCACACGATTTCACACATTCACACCTGGGAGCATCGCACTGCAGCCACAGGCCTCCACTGCTGCTGTGGAATACGTTGCACACATTTACACTCCTGTAGGAAAAGATTTGATATTAGTGCGTACACGCTTCTGATCTCAGGGCTGATGCCTCCCACCGAACGCGAAGCAACGTGGATGACGCCAATTTGCGTGAAGGCATCCCTTTGTTACGCGAATGCCGTATTTCTGTCTTAATCCCAAACGTCTATGACGTGTGAGGCAGTTCTATCAAAAATGTGGGTTAAATGTTCTAATAGCCGCCGGGGACGCTATGCAAAAGAAACTTCTGGCTCGGGTTCAGTCATCATGAGCTGTGCTTGTAAAGCCGTATTGGATTCAGAAAATGTCCTTATTTCCATAGACAACTTTCAGTATTCATGATACGTATTGTTACATACAAATTCCCATTTGTTTCGCCATAATATGCATAAAAGAGCTTATTTTTCCTAAATCTACCTGACTCAGCACACATGCCGTCTTTTTTGTGTTTTCATTTGTGCCCATAATCACAGTAAAGAACACCCTCTTTAAAGGCTTACACTGTAGACTTTAATACTTCATAGTCTCTTTGGGGGACTACGCAGCTGGCAGCAAAACCAAAATACAATACTTAATAACTCCTAACAAAATACAGGAAGACAAACTGCAATCAACAATGGAAAGAGCATGTAGAGGCTGATTGAGCGAGGAAGTGGGGGCATCAGCTGGAGAGTAATTGTGCAGAATGTATCCCTCTAGTCACGTGCTGTCGGATGTGCTACACTGGAAAAATGAATTTCCTGAATGAAGTTTCACATGAAGGTTGGATAATGAAGTCGGAAAATAAGGGAAAGTTTAGCTGTAATTTGCTGATAACCTTTAACCCTTTCAACATGTGAAAAATGATGTTAGTTGCTGCTGTTAGACACCCACAGTGCGCAGCATACCTTCACAGGTGAGTGAGAACTACAGCACTAATAGGAAGTCATCATGTGATCTGCTGTATGAAATCCAGTTCACTACCACAATAGTTAATCAATGGAAAAAGGTCGAATTCACTACATTTAGGTATTCCACAAAATAAGCCGGTATCAGAAGAAATAAGGGAACAAATGGGAAAAAGGTACAAATAAAAAAAGGAAATTAAATTAAAGGAATAGTTTGACATTATTTGCTTTCTTGTAAACTCTAAAACGAAAAGATTGATCTTATTTCCATACGGTGAATATGAAGCTATAGTGGTAAGCTAGTCTTAGCACAAAGACGGGTAACAGGTGGAAACATTTAGTCTGAAGGTAACAAGAATCCACGTACCCACACCACTACAGCTCGCTAACTAACAACTTTTATCTTGGTTTGTTTTATCGGTGCAAAAACCATAGTGTAAAAAAGTTACATCCTGGAGACGCATTAGCTTAGCTTAGCATAAATGCTGGGAACGGGGAGACAGCTAGCCTGGCTCTATCCAAAGTAACACAATTGGCCTTCCAACACTTCTAGTCGTGGTTTCACAGAGATAATATTACAGTCTTGCAGCTTTAGCTTCATATTTATCATACAGACTGGGTCAAACTTTTATTCACTTTTGTTTATCACCTGACCTGTAATGTAAATTGTGATCAGAGCCACGAGAACAGAAACAGAAGAGCGTACTGATTCTTTATTACAGGGAGGAAACTTTATAGTACAAAGACATTAAAGTACATTAATGTGGAGGCAGTGGGGAGGGGGGGGGGCAGAAGATGGCTGTTTGACTCTCTGAGAGCAAGTGCACGGATCAGACTGGACATGCATGTAGTTTACATCCAGAAGAAGGCAGGAATGCAACATCGCTGCTGCAAATACTCAAAGAAGAAGAAGAAGAAGAAGAAGCACACCTGACTTCAGGAAGTCGTGCCAAACACAGGAAGGCCTTGTTTCATGAGCCCCAACAAACACTTGTTCAGTGTTCCTTCAATCAATCTGTGGACGTACTGAGGAAAGTCAACCCACCAGGTAAGATTAGCTGTAGTCTGTTTCAGCAGTACATCTCGGGGAAGAGATGGACAATAACACACAGTCCACGTTGTGCAGTCTTTTGCTTCTACTGCAAACCCAACTCCCTCAAGCTCGGCTGCTATTTCTATTACTTCATAGCAGAGCCTCACATTACCAGGCTTTGTGTTATTACGAGATGATGCAATAAGATGAAAGACCGCTGCCGAATGGTCTTTCCATCAGGTATGTCTGTAGCATCTGCTCGCATAAACACTTGTGAATGTGTGTGTGTGTGCGTGTTCGGCCCAACTCTCCCACTTCATGACTTGAATTTCACAACTCTAGGAACTCATCCCTCAGCGTAAAACAAAAAAACAGACTATTAGTTTAGCAAATCTACCACTTCTTTCTCTTATTCTTCTATCCTCCCTCTTCGCTTAATCTCCCCCCCCTCCACACCCCCTCTCTCTCTTTACTTCCTCTTCGAGTTGTTGTGTCTGCCGCTCTCCGATACGAGCCGCTTGTGTTCGCCGAGCCAGAATCTCCCCGTTGCGATGTGCTGTTGGTGAATTTGAGACGCGGGAGTCAGACTACAGGAATGCTTCTTTTCCCTCAGACAGCGTATCAATAACCGTGATGGAAAGTAATGATGATATGTTTTACTGCATCTGTAGAATCTCTGAACTAACTTTAGAAATCACACACTGTATTTGTCCGGCTCCGCCGTCTAGATAAACATATGATCAGTCTTCTGGATTGTGAATAAAGTATTTTATAGTATCGCAACACAAGATGTTGGAGGGGGGGGAACATAACCTCAATAAAGGTTAGCTAAGGTTGTCTCTATCAGCTATTCCCTTCATATTTTCGAGGTTAAAGGTGCACGCCACATGTTTTACAACTCAAGTTCAGTGAGCTCATCGTAGAACGTACAAGTAACCTTGGTGTCTGCAACCCTGGTGTTCTCCAGGTTAACCTGGCGTGTATCAGGTAGGGAGGGTTACACAAAAGATGCTATTCAGTTGCATGATGGGAAGTGTAGGATCAAGAGGTTTAGTCCCCTAAATGTCAGGATATCTCAACCTCTTCTCTACCAATTTCGTTGAAGTCTCTCTTTCAACTATGTAGATTGTGATGGCCTAGTGGTCTAGTGGTACGCCTTCCAAACAAAACACTAGAAGTTCGGGAGTTCTATACCAGGCTGCCACCAGTGTACTCCTGAGCAAGGTACTTAACCCTGAGTTGCTCCAGGGAGACTGTCCCTGTACTTAGTTCAATGAAAGTCGCTCTGGATAAGAGCATCTACTAAATGACCTGTAATGTAATGTATGTAATGATGCATTAATATAATACCGTGAGAATATTCCTGGAAAGACTGTCCGCCCTTTTTACACAACATTTCAAACTGTGCTCTTGCTCTGATCTGGGCAACGGACGACCAGCAACTCCCACGTTCTGCGAGTTAAAATGTAAAATATTCTAAATATGTCGTACACTTAAACTGATTTATAGATTTTGTCTCTAAAATATGTTTTGCTGCTTTTATGCTTCGTCCACAGAAGTACATTATTAGCTTTAGGAAAAGGACCTCACACAACCCCACTTCCAAATATCTGATGCCATTAAATAGTTAAATCATGTGGTATTTGGTGCACTCTTCGAAACAAACACACCCGTAGCAAAGCCATGAACTAAAACAAACAGTGACATCTACGCAGCCGGCCTTTAAACTGATACAGCTGAAGATGAGCCGGTGATTTATGAACGAGTCCAGCCCTTTGAACACGAATGACTTTGAACTGATTGCTTTTCTCACTGTTGCTGTCTTTCTACAAACTCAGCCAACTGAGGCAAACTATCTGCGAAATCATGTCAACTCTGCAACAAATTTCATTTATATTATCTGCATCCAGGAATCTTGTCTGCAGATGACCTGGCCGTGCTCCCAGTATTACAAGTCTCTCTAACATGTGTTTTGTTAATCAGAAAACGTGTGTGTGAGCGCTGCCGGGGGATCCACTGCTGTAAATCATGACTTTGCGATCTGTGATGAGCTCCTTATTTTTTTTGAAGGGCTTGGGTGCGATAAAGCTGAGGTTTGGTGTGTGTGAGATAGAAAACCACTGAGTGCTGCCAGATACGGCTAATGACATCATAAAGGTTATGTCCTATCCAACAGACGTGCACGTGTCCTGGATGCATGAAGACATTTCTACAAGGAATATCACACACACACACACACACACACACACACACACACACACGCACACACACACGCACACACACACACGCACACAATTAATCACATTGAAAAGATTAACTTGGAGTGACAAACCTACCAGTAGTTCCCTTCAGGTTCACGGAGATTTGAAGTGTCTTTCAGCTTATTGTTTTGGTTTTATTAAAGTCTTTATACCCACTGTACACTACCTGCCGAGCACCAAATGACAGACGGACAAAGTTAGCAACTAGTTAGTGAACATATAGGATCATTAAGCAACTAAATGGCAAACTTGTGAGAAGAGTGAACGCTTCACAGGTGTCTAGTTGAGATCAAAATGAAGGTCGAGTTTGAAGATGGTGCGTGGTCCAAGCAGGCGGCAGACGTTTTTTGCCTCTTACACCGATTTGGAGTTGCGATCACAAGATGGTCTCTAGTGTTGCTGTATATGCATGTCATTTTAAGGAGGTAGACCTTTTTGGATCAATTTGTTTTGTGATTGTGTGCAAGATGTTGTGAGTAGTGCTTACAGTATTACATCTCGACAATCCACAGACTTCACTGTGTGTTTTTGTGGGAACTACTTTCTACTCGTTCTCCTGAAGAAATGGCCACAAACACTGCGTGTGTATTTGTGATTTGGTTGGACGGCCTATTTAAAGGCACAGTTTTCACTTATGTTTGTACCCTTTAGATCAGGGGTGTCAAACATGCGGCCCGGGGGCCAAACCTGGCCCGCCAGAGGGTCCAATGTGGCCCGTGGGATGACTTTGCAAAGTGTAAAAATGTGTTGTTTTGATCATAAAGTAAAATCCTGTTCCAGATACCTGTGACCAAATGTTGTGCCTTTGTAGACACACTGATCTGTAAGTTGTAACACACATGTGTAAATTATAAACTGATAATATTGTTGGAATTGCAACTTTGTTTCTTGTTTTGTAAAAAGATAGTTCATTAGATTTGAACATTTTCTGAATGTACTTTTTTGCACTAAGACGAAGGAAACATTTGGAGTTGTTGTTATTTACAGGTTATCATGATGTTAGTGGTCCGGCCCACTTGAGATCACATTGTGCTGCATGTGGTCCCTGAACTAACATGAGTTTGACACCCCTGCTTTAGATATTGTCTCTGTACTGATTAAATCTGTCTTGTACCTTCATCAGTCTTATTGGTGTATTATTGACTTATCTGTGTAGTTAGAATACATGTTGAAGCTGAAGTTAACCCGTATTCCTGCTTCGTATCAAAGCACCTGCTCTGTGCTGGACATCAATCATCTCAGCAAATAAGAATATTTCCCAAAATGTTAAACAGTTTTTTTCAGATGAAGCATCAAACCTGTTTGTCCCCCCCCCCCAACATATTTATTTGCCGATACAGAGCAGCTGGAGCCCTCCCTCCCCACGTCCCCCGCCCCATGCGGTGCAGTGCACTGGGCGGTTTGCAGAGCAGCAGAGAGGTTACGATCTCTCTCCCTGCCGCCTCTACATCTGGCTGCATTGTGTTGAACCTCCCAACTCGGCCGACAGATAAGCCCCCGTGATGGATACGCGGTGTCACCATCCAAAGCCCGGTCTATCTATTACACCGCAGCGTTTCATGTGGTGGCTCTGCATATATCAGGCGAGCTGCTTTTGTGCATGTGTGTTCCTTGGCAGGGAGGATGGTTCACATATTGAGTCGGTGTGAGGTGAGTGGGAGTTTGGAGGAGCTGTGACTGGAAAGGGAAATTATTAGTGGGAGTAGAAAAATGAACAGTCGAGGAAGATATAGGGGGACAAGGTTGAGAGAGACAGATGGAGGGAGGTAGTGCCCGGAGATAACACTTTTGTTTTTTAAAGCAGGAGACAGAAATGTGTTACAACTCTCTATACTTCACTATTCACTCCAGTGTTACACAGGGAATGAAACTCCTCAGGGAATCCTTAATGCAAGGTCTATTTATAGGCTTAAATAAGAAAAAGTCCCCCCCACACACACATTTTTGTTTATTCTACTGATTTATTTTCTCAACCAAGCGTTTGGTCAATAGAATATCAGAAAGTTGTAAATCACAATTTCCTAATGGCCAAGCTGAAGTGTTCAAAGTGCTTGTTTTGTCTTAAACTCCAAAGATATTCATTTTAATTTGACATAAGACGAAGGAAAGCAGCCGAAGCTGAAGGAGAACTAGATAATACTGTGTGTGGCCTTCTTACTGGAAGAAAGACAAAACCATTCGTCAATTAATAAACTCATGTGAAAATTGCAAAAGTGAATGAAAAATGTTCTTCCTGTTCTGGTATCGTTTAAAGAATACAACACCAGTACCGAGTACTTCATTTGATGCTCTTCATATGAATGGAATTGTTTGATAGTTGAGTAAGTTTCACATGCACCACCTCTCTTATTATAATATGTATTGATACCGTGCTCGACTTCACATCCTGGACCTTACGGGTTGTAGCTGCGCATCACACGGTGCATTAGGCTGCGAGGAAAACCTTTTACAAATATTGTTCTAGATTTTGGTGCAAAAAAGATTGAATGCAGGTATCGTTTGACTGGACAAGTTTTGATACCACTTGGTTATATCGGTACTGATGCCCAGCTCTACTTCCTGTGCACTCAGGAAGTGCTATCAAGCAGCCAGTGAGAAAGGCATGTAATCTCTCGGTGTGTAGGGACTAAATGCCAAAAGGAAAATCGATCTTTCAGGTGTTTTTACTTTACTTACAGTCAATATATGATCCGATTGCACCAAACAACTGCAGCTTTACACTTGCAGAGACCCTGAGCCCCCTGTACTTCGACCCCCAACTGTGTGAAAGTGTAATAAAAACCTTCCAGACTGGCGTTTCCACATTGCTGCACAGTTTGATCAGAAGTGGCTCTTTTGGGAGGATTTGTAAAGGGAGGTCAGCCCTCACACTTGTACACACACATGAGGTTAAATGTCCTAAAGACATTATGTATGTATGTGTATCTGTGTGTTCGTTAATCCCCATGTGGTTATGTACTGGCGTGTGTTTTGACTACAGTGTGTCAGAGTCATAAAAAGTAAAAGCAGCCCTGGAGCACCATAAAGCTCTTACAGTACATGTTGTTGCCCCCCCAGCTGAATAAGTTAAACAACAACGCAGCTCTCCATTGTTTTTAATAATGAGTTGATTTTCAGACTGAGGCTCGTATTTTTAATTTTCCCATGTTGCTGGATCGCAGCAGAAATGCAATTAAAGTCAGTGTTTCATTAGCGCATGTTGCCTGTGAGCAGGAATTAAAAACACCACAACACGGCTACAGTACCATGTCTGGTGCACACTTCTTACACACACTCACACACACATTATTAGAACTTAAAACCCAATTGGAGCCCAATCAAATGTTCCTGCGTGCTTGTCAACAACCTTTCCCGCATACATTTATCACTTTATGCCCTTCCATGCTTCAACTGTCCTCCATTTTGTTGAGTTGTTAGTGGGCATATTCTCCTCCTCATTGTGTTTCTCCATCTGTTTTTCTCTCTTTCTGTCTCTATTGCATCTCTCAGTCTCGTCTTTGTGCAGAATTTTGCATTTGAAAAGACCACCCATGGTTTTGGGAATTGGTTTAGAATATTAATCGTTTTTTTTTTCTCCTTGGAAAACTGCCCATATTAACACCGCCTGCAATTCCATTTAAGTCCCTGCTCTGCATCGCAAAGTGCATCGCTTGATGCAAGCGAGGCTAATGTTCGGTTCAAATCAAGCTAGCTGCTGTTTTGCTGCTGTTTAGCTTCTGTAACGCGCTCGTTTTGCACTTTTTTAAATGTAAAAAGCTCCTTTGAGTTTAAAACATAAATAGAGTAAAACCAAACAGCCAAAACGTTCAATAAAATTGACTGAAAATGTTGAAAAAAAGGACAAAACTCTGCTGTTTCTTCTGTTCATGTTGTCTAAAATGTTTGTGACATTCTTGAGTAAACAAACACACACAACGGGGATTATCAAGGTCATCAAAAATGATCAAAGTCACGTCCATATATCGTACGATAAGCCCGTAATGTAATTATAAGGCCTACATATTGTGTGTCTTTCCAAATGGATGGTATTTTGGGAATGAACACATCTAAATGACCTTCCTTGTTATTTTCAGAACCATATTCTCAGCGGCCACTTCCCCCCCTACCACTCCATGTTATTGCATCTTTAGTGACCTCAGAGATTGATGAGATAAACCTTTCTTCCCGACCCTCCCTGCCCCGCTCAGAGTTTCTCCGGTGTCCGTCATGCTCCGTCTCTCCAGCCTCACACTACTCCAACAATAGTGCGGTCCCGTAATTGTCACCCGTATCAAGCCTATAACCGGACTGCCGGTCTGGAGGGGTATCGGATGGTAATCAGCACGGCAGCCTGCAGTTAGTCCTGTCGCTCACAGCCTCTGACGTCACACCGACATGCCTGTATGATTAGTTCTGGTTCAAGTCCAGCTGACCTGCATTGTCACCCGTGATCAGCGTCCCGCAAATGTCTGTAACGGGACAAACATTGTTCATTAAGAGTTAGCGGTGTTGTAGATTAGAACTATGTGATGTGACGCGGGGGAAAGCGGTCAGAGGCTCGGTTTGCCATCCGGTCTGGAGACTTGAATTCTTCAGTGTGATTTATATCGTGCTTATATACGTTCATGTTTAGTCAGCGAAAAGTAAGCATTTCACGCTTCACTGTTGACCAAGGCAACCGCCAACGCTGACCTTGAGAAGTCTTGTGAGTTGTGTAAACAAAACAACAACAACTGCCCGACATGTTTCACGTATCATTTGTCCTGCGCTTGTTTCTACCGTTGCTCCCGTCATGCGAGGGCTGCAGAGACTGATGGCTTTTTCAGATGGGACCTTGTGCTACTTGCTCCTGAACGCAGACAACCAACCTGCTCGCTACCTTTCGATATCCTGCCATCTGTACTCCGTTTTCCTACCTTTCTTCTCTTTCTCCGTCTCTTTCTCTTTCATTTCCTCAACATCTGACGACTTAGTGTGTTTAAAATGTCATTTGTATGATGGCATATTAGGGCCATTGTACGTTTTGGGACTTTTTTCCCCCTTGGCATTTCTTTCTGTTAAACCTAAAGGTCATCCAGTGTGTGCATTCAGATCCTAAGATCTCTGTCACCTCTCTGACTGACGCATGTTGTTCCCAGACACAGATTGGTGCTTCTTCCGTGTTCTTGCAGTCAGCGTACCATATCTTGTTTCCGTTGCATTTTTGTTTGCGTGTCAAGAGCCCGTAGACAGATCCATCACCCGACCGCGTCGATCGTATGGGAACTCAAAATGTGAAATCATATCAGTGACAGAAATACTCTCAAGCTCTCAACACACTAGTTACCAATTCTCTGCTTGGTCTGCGATAACCCAAAACCTTTTTTTTCTTCCTCCAAATGAGTCCTCATGGGGATGGAGCTGTAAGGCCATCAGCAGCCATGCGGTACAAAGTGAGTCTTGGCTGCATCTCAAACTCACTAAGCCTCCATAAATAGAGTGTTCAGAATCCGCCTCCAATGAGTATGAAAACATTGTGTCGCCTAACACATAATCCACATCATAGGAAAATGGTGTTTGGTCCCCCGGCAGCGTGACATCACCCAGTGTTTCCCCTCCTTGACCTTCGTCAGATGGCAGCGCTGAAGACCTGAGGGGAGGACTCGGCTGTGGAGCAGCTTGTGCCCGCTCAGATATTCATCGTCTAATATTAAAAGAAATAACTGAAACGTGGAGAGTTTAGTGTGTTTCTTGCGTGTTAATTGGTTGTGATGGCTGTGGTTGGACGCTCTACTTGAAGGAACAGCAAGATCGAATGCACTGTTCCGTAACGTGTAAACCCTACAATGCTCGACACATTTCACCTCAATCGGCTTCTCAAGTGTTAAGCAGCACTGTTGTCCTGTAAGGTCTGCAGAACTTTAATAAAGGTCCAACGTTTCACCCTGAAATCAAAAATAAGATCAATCTAGATGTAATATCGGCTGTAGAGATGTCTGCCTTCTCTCCAGTATAGTGGAGCTGGATGGCATTTTGCTTTTTGGTGCTCAAAGTGCCAAAGAAATATATTTGAGAAACTCAACAGCAAAGTCTCTTTCCAGAAATCATGACGAGGTTTCTCAAGATGATCCACAGACCTTGTTCTGAGCAGTTTTATGTAGGAACTATTTTTGTTCTACCTAACTACACCTGCCAACCGTATCATCGCGCTGGAGAAAGTGTGCAGGATTGAGAGAGACTGTTGAGTTTTTTGGAAGCTTTGAGCTCCAAAAGCCAAATGCCATCTGGTTCCTTTATACTGGAGACATCGGTCGTACAGATGTAAACAATCTCGATTTGATAAATAACACTGCAGGTAGGAGGAATAGAATGTTTGTTTTTGTGGTGAACTGTCCCTTTAAGATCAAACCTGAGATTATTATACCTCCTGTATTTCCCAGAAGTCCAGTTTTATTTGTGTGGCCCAAAATCACAAATCTGTTTCAGTGTGATTTACAATCTGAACCACATATTCCACTCTCAATACTTAGACCCTCGAGCACCTTTGAGAAACAAATATAGAGCATTTCAGAGGAATCCTGAAGCAGCACAGTGCTTATTTCTTTGGTGTGTTTTAGTTCGTATTCACCAAAGTCACACAACACAAACAAAGTAGTCGATGGAGGCAGCTGTAGAGCAGCAACTTCAGTGTTCTGCGAAGTAAAATCACTGTTTTTGTCAATGGAGTCTGGTGGCTTTGAAGGGAGCAAACACGACGGCTTCAGTTCCCCGTCTGAAAGAGCCGTGTGACGGCAAGGTGAAGCTGATAAGGTGGGCCTTTTCTTTAACACAACATCTGAAGCTAAAACACGACGGCAACCTGAGTTGTGTTTTTTTAAAAGGAGTGCAAAGTTTAAACTGAAAGTTTGTATGAATCACTTTCCCCCCCGAACGCCACGATTTCATCCAAGCACCCCCAAGTGTCTTCTATTGAAGTAAATGTTCTTTATTTACAGTAGTTTTACAGCTCTACAGACTGCCCGCTCCTCAGGACCCCCAGAGCCTCACAACCCCATGCTGCTACCAGCTGACGGGGAGAGGGAGGAAGAAAAAAACAAGGCTTCTGGGAAAACAAACACTCGTCCTGTTTCTCTTCTCTTAACCCTTTCACCGACTCTGGCACGTGTAAACCTCGTATGTGTTGGAAGGTTCAGGGTCTTTTGTTGTTTAGAGTTTTTTCCTGAGGGATAAAAGACGAGCTTTCTTTTGTTTTTAATAGCATTTTCATTTTTTATTGCAAATACATATACAAAAGATTCTTTAAAGACGGTACAAATACATGGCAAGATCACAGAAGTTTAAAAAAAAGAGTATTGGGAACATCAGTTCTTTGATATTGAGAGGAAAAGAAATGGAGCTTGTAGAACACAAAGGGAGGACTGGATGTCTGACCATCGCACAAACAAAAAGAAAACAGGAAAAGTGAAACTGAGATGACATCTTCCAGTTCTTTCAGGCGCAGTTTGAAGTCCAACTCAAAGGAAATTCACACATAACAAATAATCCGTACACATTTTGTTAGATAGCCCCCACCCCGCCCGCAAAACCCTCAGAAAAAAGCAAATACATACTTAAAATAGACATTTAGATAAGATAAATAAACAATAAAAAGACGATTACAGCGTGTACCATTGTGTCTAAGAACCCTCTGGGTTGAAAATTAAAATAAAAAAAGGGGGAAATTATATGAAATCTACAAAAACAGGACAATCCATTAGTTATATAATAGTATGCAAAATAATTACTTTGAAATAAAATTAAAGCTAATAAATAAATAAAGTTTCAAACTGGGTTTGACCAGAGGGGGGGAGGAGGGAGCATTTTGGACACCAGCTTGGTGGGAGTCTGCAGGGGGGGGGGACACCGCAGGGGTCAAAGGTGACTTCCTGTAGCTGTCAAACACACGCTGCTGCACGGTAAGTGTAATCTCAGCTGTGGCCATCCACACGCACACACGCACACACGCAAGCATACAAAAAGTTTGAGATGTAAAATATCCAAGGCACGGATGGTGGAAAGGGCTGCAGCCCCCCCCCCCCCCCCCAGCATTGTGACACCAAGCCTCTTTCTCTGTGTTGCCTCAGGGCTTTTCCGATGATCATGACACATTACTGGAGAAAAGAAAACAGCTTAAATACAAACCATCCTCTCTGAACGGCAGAGAGGAGCAAGCGACTAAAGACCAACAGAAATCCTGGTGGGGAGCTGCTGAACTGCTTCAAATATAAAGCTTTTTGTTTTATATCTACAGGTACAAATAATTACCCTCCCCCTCCCCCACGGGTTACAAACCGCCAGCGTATGAAGAAATAAACCAAAAAGAGAAACATACACAGTACCTACTGAAATATCAACAGTCAATAAGTCCTCACAGAGGATTTTCCTAAGTCTCATCTCTCTAAAAATATATATATAGTTTCTATCAAGATACAATAACAAGGCACGACGTGAGCCAATCACAAGTCCAGCTCTCCTCTTCTTCGTCTTCAAGTGTCTGATTGAGGGAGCAGCTCTCCCTGCGCTAAAGTCTTTCTGTATGTGTTGTCTCGGATCAGGGCCGGGTGAGCTGGGTGTACACTGGAGCCTGCTCCCAGTGCTGCGGGCTGCTCTGGGGGATGGAGGGCACCCCTGCGTTGTCGGCTATCGGCGTGTACATGGGCCTCTGGCTGGTGCTGCTCATGTAGCTGAAAGTCGAATACAACCCCGAGCCCTGCCCCGCCCCCGCGTGGCTGTAGTAGGAGGCGGCGGCGGCGGGGGTGCTTCCCCCCTGGTGCTCGGAGTAGTCGTACTGCTGCGCTCTGGAGATGCCCGGGTAGGAGGAGGAGGGGGGGCTGTAGTGCTGCAGGTTGAAGGGGCTGTAGGTGACGTGCTGCGGGGAGCCCTGCTGCTCGGTGTAGTGGCTCGGGCTCAGCTGCTCCGTCTTGATCTGCGTTCTGTGCTGCGCCTGAACCGCCTCTGACGCTCCGCTGCCCAGAGTGAGCTGCTGCTGGTTCTGCTGGTTCTGGTTCTGGCTTTTAGCCAACCAGGCTGCAGCAGCTCCTGCAGCCTGCGGGCTCACCGGGGCACCGCTGCTGATGCTGTAGCTGCCGGTGTAAGTGACCGCTGTGGCGTTGCTCGGGTTAACGGAGCCGGGGTGCCCGTTGGGCGGGAGGTACTGATCGAACTCGTTGACGTCAAACGTCTCGATGTGGGAGATGACGTCGCTGCTCAGCTCGCCGATGTCCACGTCGCGGAAGTCGATGTTGAGCTGGCGCCCGCCGGGGCCGTCGGTCAGAGAGCGGATGCCTCCTTCACGCTTTAGGTCCATCTTGCCTGAGCTGACTTCAGTCTTTGGGGTGGTGGGAGGAGTAGGAGGCCCCTGGGAGCCTGGAGGTGAAAACAATATAAAACAGATTAGATTCTGCGTTCTGTATTTAGTTTTACACACAGGGTTGGGGAGGGAGTTATTGAACTCTTTAACAATGAGTCTTCTATTCCTACATTTATCTATTCTAAAGTTTGGTTTCTTGAGTTTTGTACTTGCTTTCAATTCTCTCTTTATATATGCAAATTCCTCTCACCTGAAAATCATTTCTGACTACTGAGGGGCCTGCAAACTAACTTTTCTTCTCGCTCACCTGAGTGCTCACCAGGAGAGTGCACCTCTCCCATGCTGGAGGCCGGAGAGTCCGCCTGCTGGAGAGCTTTAAAGATGGCATTTGGGGTAATGTGCGTCTGCTCGCTGCCGTCCTCCGACTCGCCCTGTCCGTTCTTCACAGACTTCCTTCGCCGGGGCTGGTATTTGTAGTCTGGGTGATCCTTCTTGTGCTGCACCCGGAGCCGCTCAGCCTCCTCCACAAACGGTCTCTTCTCCCCTTCGTTGAGAAGTCTGCGAGTAAAAAAGGACCATTATGTAACCACAAGTATTGGAACAGTTTAAATGATATTCCAAGACAAAACAAACTATGCAAGTTGTTAAAATCATGCAGCTGATTCACTTTGACGAGTATATAAATTGTAAAGATGCCAAACAGAAACGAAATAAGAATGTAATTGCATCCTAAATCGGTGCGTAAAAGCAGCGCATTCACACTTACCTCCAGAGTTTCCCCAGAGTTTTGCTGAGCTCCGCGTTATGCAGGTGTGGGTACTGATCCGCCAGCTTCCTCCGCGCAGCCTGAGCCCAAACCATGAAGGCATTCATCGGTCTCTTAACGTGAGGCTTGTTCTTAGAAGATCCGTTAACGCGCACTGGCATAGGCACGAGGGTCCAGTCGTAGCCCTTGAGCACCTGGGACACAGCCTCGCGGATGCAAGCGGGAAACTTATCGTCATCGTCCTTCTTGAACTCTCCGTCCACGGCGAGCAGCCCGTTCTCCGACGGCCGCGTGTTCTCGGTGTCAGAGCCCGAGCCGGACGGGCACGGAGAGCCCGCGGAGTCCTCGGACATGCTCGGGCTCGGGACATCAGAGATACACTTGTCTTGTTCCTCCGTCATCTTCAGGTAAGGGTCGAGGAGATTCATACGAAAAACAGTTTAGTGCCAAATTACGCGTGAAACGGGGGAGTTATTTCTGCTTTCTCGCGGGAGGGTTAAAGTCTCTAAATGGACTTTACCTTGCCAAGATGAACAAAGTCTATCAACTGAGAGAAGTGCAGAGAAAACAATCTGCTCCCGTGCGTAAAACCGACTTGGAGCGCGATTGTCTTAACGCACCAGTGTCTGACAGACTCCGAGGATGAGTGCGTTGTTCTGCAAACGGGTGAACTTAAAAGAAGCAACAAAAAAAAAACAAGCCAGCTGGTTAAAAGTTTGCTTTAAACTCTGCAGGATGAAACGGTAAAGTGCTCCTCTCCAGTCTCCAAGTAGAATCCCCAGAACGCGTGAATGCTTTGAACTGCAAACGTCTCGCACGCAGGCTTTATAAGCGCGCGACAGGAAAGCCCGATCCCGATTGGGCGAGAGCATGTGACGCCAAAGTGAAGGAATTTGATCCAATTTTTTCCCTCTCTTAACCAGCACTGAAAACACACACACACACACACACACACACACACACACACACACACACACACACACACACACACACACAGACACTTTCACTCAAACATACACACACTGCCCACGAGCCACATATATGCACTTTAATTCGGCTGGATTTTCCTATAGATATTTACAAGTCTGTGCGGGGAAAGAAACCTTTAAATAGACATGTGCAATATGTTTTATTCATATGCTATAATTGACTACAAGTGATTGTTATTATGGAGGAACACATTGAAAGAGAAAAGATTGCAAAAGAAAGCAGCAAGTAATAAAAACAGTTTAATAAAAGATTATCAGAAAAACTTTATCATTTATGATATTTAGGATTCTGAAGTGCGAAACTCACACTTTGTATTCCTACTTTTAAAAACATTTCCATGTGTTTCTTAATGTCCTTCTCCACACTGGGTCCATACCTACTGTTACCACATGTGGTCAATAGGGGGAGACAGCAGTCTAGGAACCCGGTCCATGCTGAGAGCAGGAGGAGGAGGAGGAAGCAGCTCCTGCAGACTGCTGCAGTGCAACAGTTGCTGTCAAACATCAGCTCCTGATTTGTATCTTACTCCCAACAACAGCGCAATGAACTGAACACTGTTCACTTTGCTGACTGCTCAACTTCCACACTTCTTTACCAAATGTTCCTCGTCAGGTGGAGAACATGTTACGAGCTGTCGTACGGCGTTCTCACTTTCTACCCATTTTGAAATGTCGATGCATTCCAGTACATTTACTTTGCATCCTTCTACTTTATTTACTCGTCACTTAGCATCAGAGATACTCCGTGTCAGAGGAAGCGTTCACATCCTTTACTTAGGTCAAAGTATAGAAGTATTAGCAGCATGATATCATAAGTAAACTATCACTATGCATCAGAATGAGCCATTTCAGAGTTATAATTCCACACGTTACAATATTGCATTAATATTATTAAAGGCAATCTGTAAGAAGCATTTGAATGTTGCAGCTGGTCAGCGGAGAGTTAACTTATGTGTGTTGGGTAGTTTAATCTATAACAATAGAAATCATAACTGACTGTAAGAGCGACGACAGGAGAAATCTACAGACCCCAATATATAAAGTAAAAAGGAAAAGTGTTAGTCAGAAAGAAGACTTGTTATCAAAGAAAAATAGCCCAAAAGCAGTTTCTGGCTGAAGTGTCTCAACTATTATATACATGTAGAGCAGGGGTGTCAAACATGCGGCCCGGGGGCCTAAAACCGGCCCTCCAGAGGGTCCAATCCGGCCCGCGGGACGACTTTACAAAGTGTAAAAACAAGTTGTTTTGATCATTAAGTAAAATACTGTTCTAGATACCTGTGACTAAATGTGTTGTGTCTTTGCAGACCCACTGATCTGTACGTTGTAACACACATGTGTTAAATTATAAACTGATAATATTGTTGAAATTGCAACTTTGTTTCTTAAGAAATTTCAGGTTCATAATATTTTGTAAAAAGATTAAATTAGAACATCTTCAGAATGTACTTGTTTGCACTAAAACGAAGGGAACATGTGGAGTTGTGGTTATTTATGTTATCATGCTGTGATGTTACTGGTCCGGCCCACTTGAGATCACATTGTGCTGCATGTGGCCCCTGAACTAACATGAGTTTGACCCCCTTGATGTAGAGGAAAAGTGAAGAAAAAAACTAATACAAGTAACTCAGAATGGTGGTTAAGCACAGCACTACTACTGACAACTGTATCAATGTGAATCATCTAGTGTATCCCCCCAAACACACACACACACACACACACACACACTCCCTTTGTCCTCTCCTCTCCAATCAGAGAGTAACATGAGGTGGTCACTGAAGGTAACCCGCCTGCTCACGCCCCCTCTGATTGTTTATTATGCTTTGTGGAGATGTGGAAATGTAAATCTCAGTTCAGCCTAATGTGGACAACATGTGCTACCTGAAGTCGCCTTTAATAGCTCACAGATGTCAGGTAGAGCTGGTTTTCACGGCTGCGTCTCGCTGTGGAGCTGCACACGCAGACACCTTCAGCCTTCTTCCAACAGATACGAACCTTTATGTCGCTTGTTTGCATTTACCGCTCAAACTCTGAATCACTCGGTAATTCTTTCTCTCCCCGACCAATTAGGCCTGCGGTTCCAAAACACTAAAGCCTAACATCAGCGGCTCCTTCGTTCCCCGGGCCAGTTTATTTACACGAGACATGCTTATTTAAGATACTCACTTGGAACACAAATAGAAGGGAGCAGTTTGGCTCTGCGTTAATAGCTCGTGGGACAACTCTGCGGCGGCGTGTGCACTGCGTGCCGCTGCACAAGGCCACCAAAACGCAAAGCGTGTTTGCTTGTAGAGCTACAGAGGCGTGAATGCATTGACTCACAGAGCTGTGGCAGAGCGGTAGAAAACACTGTGTTGCTATTGACAGAGCAAATGTGGTGAAGGGAGGTTTGCAAAGAAGAGGTAGAAGGGTGGGGGGGGGATGAAGTAGAGGGCGTTGGCAATGATACACAAAGTAAGACAACTAGTCAGAACTACATGAAGGTGAGACACTAAAGGCAAACACATCGTTTTTTATGCACCGGTCAACTTTAAGATTTTTTGCTTTTCTGCTCCAATAACATTTATTTTTCACACTAGTGGAAATAAAACATCTAAAATCCACATTTAGGTGTTTATGTTGCGAACTGTGTCCAATTGTGTCTGTAGACTTTTCATAAACTCAACAAAAGTTAGCATTAGATAATGTCTTATCTGCATATTTAATTTAGCAGAAAACTTGTAATAGAAACAATAATTGTCTTAATGTCATGAATGAACTGGAGACGTTTCAGGATCATCTATCAGTGAAAACACTGACTGAACCCTTTCCATGTACACTGGCAGTGAAGAGCAGCTGCTCAGCTGCCACCTCGCACACACACACACACACACACACACACACACACACAAACACACACATGCACACACACACACACACACACACACACACACACACACACACAGACACACACACTGTGACAGTGTATATGACCTCCACTCCCACGTGACATCTTGTCAAAACTGTAAAAGACTGCAAAACAAATCTGAGATCAACATATGGTTGAATTCACTCCTCCACCACCTCCTCCTCCACCTCCTCCTCCACATGTTACACAGGCAAGTTAAGACTCCAACAATTATTCATGTGACGACTAGATAATAAATACATTCAGTGTGTTCAACTCTCTAAAAGTGAAGATTTAATATCAGATCTGCAACTTCCACAAAGTGTCTTCCTGCTTTCAACCAATTTCAAGTTTCTGTGTGTGGTTTCAGAGCAGCAGCAGGATGAGAGTCCAGTCTGTGGTGTTGATCAGAGGCCGGAGGACGACCAGAGGCCGGGGGCGAGACGAGGTCTTGGGAAACTTCTCATCTTGACTTGGAGCTACAGCGTAAAATATCTCAGCAAACAGTGGGAGTCAACTGCTAAACTCTGTCAGCTTTCCTTCGGCTTACTTTGCATTTCAGAGCTTCACCCCTGTGGGAGTGGTGCGTCCAGGTTTCTCATATACAATCTGAGGCGGAAATGCAATCTTGGAAGCCATCGGCTGTCATCTGACTGACCATTTAGCTTAAAAAATGAGTTTAAAATGAGCTTGTAAACTGCTGTGTCGCTGGTAGGGAGTCATCTCCCTGAGTCAGAGCCAGAGGAAAATAGATACATCCATAACAAAGTGTGACATGGTGTAGTGGCGAGGTTGGTCCTGAAACAACCGCTCATGTTTGAGTATATTACCATCTGTTCTATATCTGAGCTTATAATGCTACAAATTGCACCTTGATGACGTTTACTTCCTGTGGCAGTTGTGTCCTGACAGCAGGGAGAACCGGAGAGGATCAGAGGTATTCTCAGCAAGAATCTGGAGGAAGCATCTCATGTGTTGGTGCCTGTAGCTTTCAGATAGGTGTGATGTGCAATTCTTAGAAGATCAGGAGTGATTAATGGCCTCCGCGAGCCCGTGTGTGTCTGCTCCGCTCTGATCCGAGCGTCTGGGCGGCGGGTGTCTGTTGACTGAACGTCATTCTGCTCCTCGTGCTGTTCAAACAACACTTAGCACAGACCCAGGCAACTCCCAGGGAGGACTGCTCAGCCTGCCATCCATCACTGACCCAACTCCTGCTGCCACACTCTCCCTCCATGTCTGCGTTTCTGTCTCCAGGTTTCTTTTTTTGCTTTCAAATGATTAGCTAAGCAAAAAGCAGATAATCCAGCGAGTCGACACTAACCTATTCCTGCAGAACACAGACCCGATCACTTCATGCCCCTGGACACATTTCCCAGCAACCTGAGTTGTTGCGGATTAAAATATGTGCATTAGCCGATCGTACCGCACTGTGCGAGAGGTCGGAGAAGCGAGAGGAAACCCAATCCACTCGGGCTGAGTACCATTTCCCTCCGAAGATATGGCCTGTGCAAACAGCCCTCGCTTTAACAATAACACTGGTCTCACCCGGCCGGGCCGAGCTAACTACTGACAGATCCACACCTTAATGCTGAGCATTTGTTTGGGTTTAGGCGAGGGAGGATGTGTGTGTGTGGTGTGTGTGACGGGAGGGTTTTAGGGGAAAGAATGGCAGTTGTCAGCGGGTGGCTCGTGTCACTGGAAAAACTCCCTCCCTTTCCCTCCTTCCTTCCCCGGACGGAGAGCAGCACCCATGATTCAGGCGGAGATTAAAGAGCTCTGACGCAGCGAAATCTCCTCTGAGCGACGGAGGACATCCGACCGTAACGCAGCACATTTTTGCAGCTTATTGAATTGTGAGGCAGGAGGCAGCGCAGACGTCAAAGATCGTTCCTTGGTGTGTTTTTTGGTCCTAACAGTTACAACTTGTCTCTTGGCCGGGGGCGCTCCATTTCCTCTCTGGGCCCCTCTCTGTCTTCACAGTTGTGGTCGATGGTAATTGAGGCCTCGCAGTGCGTAATGGTTTGATATGCTTACGAGGTTCATTTTAAGTCAGGTGGAGGAAAGTCTCCTTTTATTTGCACGTGGAAAGCAAATTCACCAGAAACTCTGTCTGCAAAGTGTGGTAGAAATAAGTGTGTTTTATATGCTGTCAAAAAGGTATTGAAAAAACATCCTAAATGTGCAAATGTCAGCTAAATTATATATTTTCTTATATGCAAATCTAAGCCAATTAGATTGTTTCTTTAATAACCTAAAGCAGGTAAGGGCACCTTGAGTTTAAGGTTTGTATCTTGGTGCTCACTTAGTTTGCAGGTTTCCATGTAGCTACTTCAGGTTCAGGGTCCTGATCGTTAATGTTCTCAGGAACACATGTGCTACTCGGCAGATGATAGAAGATAATCTGGATCTGCAGGAGAGGAGAAGATTACGATAAAAGTTCACAACAAAAATATTTAGTATTTTTATCTAAAGCACATTATTCAGCTATTTAAACAAATATATATATTCCATCCATCCATCGTCTACCTCTTATCCGGGGTCGGGTCGCGGGGGCAGCAGCTCCAGTAAGGAACCCCAGACTTCCTTCTCCGGGCCACATCCTCCAGCTCCGACTGGAGGATCCCGAGGCGTTCCTAGTGAGGAGATATAATCTCTCCACCGAGTCCTGGGTCTTCCCCGGGGTCTCCTCCCAGCTGGACGTGCCTAGAACACCTCCCTAGGGAGGCGCCCAGGTGGCTACTCCTAGATGAACCACCTCAACTGGCTCCTTTCAACGTAATATATATATTGATGCACAATAATGAAAACAGAAGAAGAAACAGCCTATCATTATTATTTCACATTGTTGCCAGATCACATGTAATCGTTACCTGACAAAGGATCCAAGCTGCTGCCTGACGTCTGAATACTAGTTTTGCAGAGAACCTGCTCGGGAACACAAATGTAGTTACGGTGATGATATCTCACTTTGGTTGCTTTGGCTGTCCCGCTTCAGCTGCGTCCCTCCACTGAAACCTCCGTCCTGCTTCAACCGCAGCCATCCGGATTAAAAGACCACTTTTAAAGAAGGAAGACTTGGAAAAAGATTTATGGCAGAAATCATTAAAGCCAATTTTGCTGCACAGAAAAGCCATTTGTCAGAATGGTATTGTACAACCTCTCCTCTGGTTATAACACTGCAATCACTCTGCAGTAATGACTGCTGCTATACTTTTACTGTAACACACGTGTAGGTATTCTGTGTGTTAGGTGTTCTATGAGCGGGGCACGCATCTTTATACAATCAATCATATTCATTTAACAGTGGGAAACCAAAATTGTGATTCATATTGGATATGCATCCCTAATGTGTGAAGTGTTTCTCCACTTACCTGTTATTTTACCTTTTTTAGTTTGTAATAGTAAAATGTTTGTAGTTTGAAGTTTGGGTTAGGGTTAGGGTTGGGTTAGGGTTAGGGTTGTCATCCATGTGTGACCGACTGTCGCTGTAAACACCGTCCGGGATCCCCAAAGTTCTCAGGATTTACTCTCTCGGGAACATGACCTACTGTATACAATGTTATCGCAATTCATCCACAAATCAAGATTTTTACCCTGAAGAAAAGTGTTCAACTAAGACCTTAATATTAATTTTGTCAAGTAAAGTCTCCTTCGTTTAGATTTGAGAAATTTGACATTGATTTCTTGCCATCTTTGCAGTAATGTCTAATAATACTGATACTCTGAAAGCTACTCTATGAACTGTATTTATGTTCCCCGACACCTTTTTATGTTGCTTGCAAAGAGCAAACAGCTGCAGGAGTGGTGTTTTCAAGACTTTCCTAGTTACCTGACATTACCCGAAATTAATCCTGTTCCTCCAGCACGTGTGGGTAGACAGAGGGAGGACAGTATGCAGTGCATTAGCCCTCTGTGACGTTCCTGTCTTACATGTAAAGCAGCAGAGATGGTGTGCAGAGAGAGAAGCGGCGACGCTGATGGAAGCCGACTGTAATCGCTGTAGTTCAGTGAAACACTGACACGTCCGGCTCCGGCTTTCATAACACAGAGTGCATGAAGGGAGAGCGTGCCGAGCCGGTCAGCATCCGCTCTCTGTTTTGTAACCTTGTGCAAATTTCAGGACTCTGACATCCGGGTGTGGTGTACAGTATGTGTGTGTGTTCCTCCTCAAGAAGTGGCACACTCTTAGTTTAAGGAGCTTTTTTGTCTTCATTCTTGTTCAGGGTTTTGTCATTTGGTTAACGTAAATAACATCCATCATCATCTCGTCTGTGAGCTGTGAGTCAAGTGTCAGACTGATGACACGTCGTATCAATTCCATGTGTAGTCAAAGAAAATGTGCCAAAACGAGTGAATACAAGAGAATTTCTTTGTTTATTTTATTCAAAAACAACTGCTTGGTTGATTGTAACTCCAGCAATGTTTGTCTCGGTTCCAGGTTTGAATGAAAACATAGTTTATATATGAAGAACAGAGAACAGCTTGAGACATCTTTGAAATCAAGATCACCAACATGTGGATCAACTCCATTTTTTAAACAAGATGCTAAATCCAAAATGGCCGCTTGTTTCATTGCCAAATTGACTTTGTTAAACATGCAACATATAATTATGTACATGTTTCAAGATGAATATGGTTATTTATGTTCAACTGTAATAACTCAAAGTGGATGTCAAAGCAGAACATTTAATTAACGCATCTTTCTGCAGTTTCTCGCTGGAATCCAAAGTGATCAGTCCAACTGTTGGCAACACGAGAGCAGCTGCAGGTGCACAAACACATGAATGTCCTTCATTTAGTTAATGTTGTCAATTTTTGATTTGTCTTTACGACAAAAGTTGCGGAAAGTTTACTTAACAACCAATCTTCATCCACTCTCTTAACATGTTTTTCCCATTTAAACCAATAAACATGTGGTGTGCTGGCGACCACATACTAAAACAATGTGAATGCAGCATTACGTCACCTTATGAGTGTGTGTGTGTGTGTGTGTGTGTGTGTGTGTGTGTGTGTGTGTGTGTGTGTGTGTGTTTGAATAAACACACCGCAGAATTACATCTACTTTTCTGTACCGTTTGTGAGCTCGTGTATGGATGTAGCAGCGGTACCAAGCTGTGCTGCTGTAAAACAAGCCAGCTGTGGTATCATGTCCAGCCCTGATTCTCCACATCTGGTCTCATCACCTTCTGAGCTTTCACATTGTCAGAGTCTTCCTCCAGGATCCTGATCATTTAAGTCCAAAATGAGCTTCTCTGAGCAGAGTTTATCTCACAAAGCTTCGTCTGATTGTCTCCATGAGGCGCAGCCCCGGTCGAAATAAGATTCAGATGCGAGCCAACAAACCCATTGTCAGGACCCGTGTGTTACCTCTGCTTCACCTCTCCAACCATTGACTTGTGAGGTTTGATTTGAATGTCTCAGGTTGTTTGTGAGGTCACTGCTTGTGGGGCTTTTAGGAGGTATTACGTAGTAAATGATGAATTGCAACCCTAAACATCTGTTGTGTAGTTGGAACCAGCAGTTACTTATTTCCCCTTAAAGCATCAGCTTCGTAATGTCTTTGCAATATGTGGCCGGTTCAATTAGTGTCGTCCATTCAGAGCTTAATGAACAGTTCAAGTTGGCCACTTCCAGCAACAAACTAAAAAATGTCTGCACTTGAATTAGCGTTGAATAAAATAATCCACCAAATGGATTATGTAATACAACACGTAAACATGCAACAAGTCATTCTGCATCGCTCGGAGGAGGAAATGAGATTGGTAGTTATTGCTGACTCACAATGTTCTCCGCCAACACGACAGCCCAGTACGATCTGTTTAGCTTCAATAATAAGTCCAGGCTGGATTTCTTCCTACTGTATGGATAGCGCCAGTTTTCTGTGCACATACAGGCCAAGCCTCTTTCTTCACAACGCTGCAGCAGCGCTCGCTCCTCTCTAACCCGCCTGTACCGCCGCATTGTGCTTGTGTAACATGCGGCGATAGGAAATTTGCTCAGTCTGATTTCCTGCCATCAAAATGTCTTGGCGTAGTGTAGCCGTCACATCGCACAACAAAGAGACAGAACATGGGGAGGAGGTGCAGAGGTCATCTTTTATCAGCTCAATGGTTTTATCTAAGGAGACAGAATTCACTTATTGTGTCAGTGTGAGAGACTCCGTGTTGGGAAGCATCTTTCTACATGTGTCCTGTCAAACAACCGACATCTGTGGTAATGAAATGTTAATGTCATGACATGATGAATACTCTGAGCGCTATGATTCGTATAAAATCCATTCTAGAGATGCAGGGCTGCCTCTCAGGAAGTCAGGTGACGTAGTATAAAGAGGTCGGAGGTTGGGCGGATGAGTCGGGTCAAGCAAAGAAAGGACTTTCACTCGTGTGAAACCAAATTCAAGTTTTTAACTTACTTTTGTTTCGTAATTTACGTAATTAACTAACGCCACATACATAAATTCCCTAAAAAACATACATATTTTAATAGAAATGCATACAAATAAGCATAATGAGCAGCACATGGGAATAGAACGAGTCTTATGTTTGTTATTTTACTTAATTATTCACCTCTCTCCGCCTATGGCTCACCAGGAAATGTCTACCATCTTTGAAATGTGAGGAAGGTCTGGATATTAGATCTAACAAATGACTTGCTCCTCATTATGAGCAACCACTGTGACAGCTTTAACACAACGGGGGAAGTACTTCTATCGGCTAATAAGAGATTAAGTAGCCACGGGGAGCCAAGCAAGGAAGCAGATAACAGATGCAGATTCACACTTTGTTGGCCGGGAAGATGTAATTTAATAATGGAATATTTGACGACATCATAAATCTCCTCCGACCTAAAAACTGAATGTAGATTTGTTGCGTCCAGATTCCTCTGGACTGAGCACACGGCTCGCTGGTGACGAAGGGACAGTTTTACACGTCACGTCTCATATTCCATCGACTTTTCTCGTGTGCAAAAAGGCAAACAGGGTGAATCCACAGGGTCTTAATTATAGAGGATGGCACACTCTTCTCTTAAGCTGCCTCAATTTGTGATTTAAGCAGAAAAAGATGGATGTATTTTTACATCAAACCTTTGCCAAGTGCAGCTTTAAATCCTACTCTGTAAAAGTCAGGAACCATGCAAAGCCATGGTTTGTTCATTCCTCTTGAACTTGGAGCCACGAGCTGAGCTGCTCATCGCACCACTGAGGCTCGTAATTAAAAATCTCCAGTTACTTCCTCCTTACCTCTGCTGACCCTGGCCTCGTGGCTCAGCATGTACCCAGGACCAGTGAGCCGCCTCCTGGGAGCCACAGGAGGAACTTGGCCTGGGCGCTGGATCTGGAGACCGGACGACGTTGGGGAAGTAATGGGGATGTTGACTGAAGGGTGACTTGGGGTGGGTGGATGTGACCGTCTAAGAAGAGCGTGCCAGGTAAACACTGTGCAATCGTGATGCCAGATTTGCTCTTCTGATGATGCCAGTGCGAAGGCTGCGTTATGTTTTCTGAGAGTGACTTGTGGCAGTTTGGCAGAGAGAAACAAAAGATGAAGACAGAAGGAGAGGAGGACGACAGGAACACGCGGAAGCGATCACGTTTCTGTCTCTGGGGTTGTTATTAAAGCGGCATCCAACACCCAGGAATGCAGGAATGTCCTCTGACGTCTTTCACCTCAGGTAGAGAGAACGAGAGGTTGGAGAAAGTGTCAGCTTGTTTCAGGAAGGAACCGATACAGTAGGGCCATCTGAGGATTCAAATATTGCTGCTCAGGGGAACGATGGAGGTATCACTGAAGAATGAAGCAAAACAAAGTCAGAGCACGATAAAGAAAAACGCATTTGAATCAAACCGTGAGTGAATGACGCCTAAACCCTTCACGGTGAATGAGTCAAGGCTAAAGGTAACACTGGTCCCGTGTCACTACACCGGGACCCCCTCCTCGAGCCCGCTGTGGTGAGTGAGCGTTGGAGTAGCCGAGGGCCATACGTACAGTAAGCACTCTGTCTATCTCATAGGCTCATTCAGCCGTGTGGTTTGGCAGGTCGAGCTGCGATGTAGGTGGCTGCGAGTGAAGATACGGAGACCTATGTGTGCCGAGCTTAAGTATTCAATTTACCTCTGCCAATAGGACACATTGAGTCTGTGTGTGGAGAGGGCGAAGGTTTGGCTTACTGCAGCTGATCCCTCACCTTAAGCCTGCGCTTGGCATTGTGCGGCGCCTTTATATTTGTCATGCAACTCAAGTTTAAGATTCCAATAACGAAGTCTCGGCCTAAGCTTCTGCAAACAGTGCGGTAGAGCACTCGCTATCAGCTGACCGGGCGAGGAGCGGCGAGGAACGTCTGTTCCAGTAATGCTCACATACGTACCTACGTATTCCCATGCATCTGCCAAACATACATCGGCACTGTTTCATATCAAAGACCTTTATTTTGGCAATCGCCGATGTTTGCTTGGAATTAGCACTTTTTAATGAACTCATTTGATTCTGTACATAGTGTCAATGTACAGGGGAAACACCAGCTACAGCCTTTTGACGCCTGTCTTAAGTAATATGGGTTTATAGGAAGCTTAGACAACTTCCCTTAAGACAACATGGAGCCATGCAGGGTCTAGAAGCACACATGTTCTTTGTGGGACGCACAGAGCGGCTCTCTTGAAGTCTTGAAGTAGAGGAAATGATCCTTCAAAATAAAGGTCAAGATGTAGCTATTGTGACCACTTTCTATACCCTTGCTGATGGAAGTTCTGTGAGCTGATCAAACATCTACAAGTAAAACGTTGGACTTGAATGAAAGAAGATTAAACATTTTAGAAGTTGAAGGAGACTTATCATGCTCGGTTTTAAGTTAAAATTGTAAAATAATTGACATGTTCTTGCAGAATGTTAAAAAAAAAGAAGAAGAAATAATGTGGCGTGATATAAATCCTTGTCTCTGATTGGATATTCCTGCTCTGATACATACTTGTGATTGATCATGTGATGCTCCTAAATGTAACTTCTACACTTAAAGTAAATCCCTTCACACATTTCTTATTCACTTTCAGGAACAGGAACTTTTATCTTTCGAGCTTTGTTAAGGTCAACTGTGATACATCCAGGAGCTGCTGCTTCCAATCTACTATTCTGCAATACTCGTGCAGCATTGTGAAAGGTTGAAAGTATGAAGCGAGGCCTGCACAGTGGCTGCTACTGTACAAATATGAATTTGCAATGGTCACAAGATTTCTCTATACATAAAGGTATTTTTCTATTTATTTCCAGTGTTTACCCTTTTTTTCCTTCTGAAAATAAAGTATGAAACCTATTAACCCGGCGGTTAAGTAGCAGAGCTCTGATATTGCTTCAGACCCACGTGTGGCTTGTCCTCCTCTCCTGCCTGTGTACACTGAAGCTGTGCCAGAGAGCGCTGCTGCTGCGCCTCGCTGCGCCGCTGTGCTCTTCTATTCTGTGCTTTGCTGTCCTGCGCTGCGATGCCGGCTCCTCACTAGGTGCCAAGTGATTTTTATCACTGGGAAAACAGTCTCCTTCCAATCTCAGCCCTCTTAGGAGCATATGAATACACTTTACACTCACACGAAGGAAAACAGGTAACTTGAGAGCAGGCTCGGGGCAAGAGCCGAGCCCGCAGGTAAAAGGGCTGCAGTGTGTCAGCGTGTGTGCAGTGTGGCATCTGAGTGAGTGTGTGTTGGACTTGTTCACGCTCATGGATACCTTTTTATGAACAGAGGCGTGTCTGCACAGTATATATGCTTCACTTTTAATGCTGCACATACAGTTAGCGCTGCGATTTTGGCCCACAATATGTACGTAAGGCTAAATCTTGTGGCTCCACGCTGACACAAAGAGCTAAAAGTTAGGGACCTCTCCGACATACTTGGTTTTAATTTTAGCCTTTTATTTATTCAGGGAGAGTCAACAGGGCAAAGTTGACCTTTTCCAGCGGGTGCCCTGTGTCACATTCACACATTGACACGTGGAAGCTGCTCAATGCAACCAGAGCTTTGTGCTGTCAGCCGCACATCGGCCGTCACATCCTTGCCCAACACCTTGCTCAACGACAACACAGGTTGAAGGAGGAGCTGGCATTACTTCATTTTCCAGCCGGGTCAGGGATTTGAACAGGCAACTTTTAGTGCAGTATCCTGCTTCATAGGGATTCTAAGAAGTGACTAAATGACTTTCCATGATGTTGCTTTGCCAACAATGTAAACAAATTAAAAAGTAGACATGCAAAAAGATTCGTCCTCCAAACCTTTTCATCAGCTGCCACCAGGTGTATGGCGCAGAGCAGCAAAACACTTGCAAAGCTGTGTTTTTACCTCATGATCCCATATTGTATTCTGCAGCATTTGACAGCAGATGAGCTGAAGTGAGGGAGCGTCTTAAATGTACATATGAGGTAAATGGCAACACAAAGGAAAGAAATATTTATATGAACTTCTGGGATAAGTCACGTTTAATTACAGCATCATCTAAATACAGACATGAATGTAGATATTTCTGTAAATAAAGCGATATTGGCCGTAGTTCTGCGTTAAAACCAAAGTGCATTATCCTTCTTACTTGGCACTAAAAAGGGGCCTGAAATCTGTACAGACGAATTAATCACAGGTTTACATTCAGCAACGTAATCAACATAATCAATCCATGAAATCATTTCCATGTTTGTTTTAATCACATATGTGGAAAAGGAGACCTTTGGAAAGAAGTGGCCACTCCAACATGGAAACTTTGTGTCCTAAAACATCGATCTGAACGAGGCGTGTCAAAGACCCTCTCCTCATCAACTGGTGTTTATTTAATTTCAGATTTTCTTTTTTACACACACACACATGTACATTAATCCCCAGTCATACGTCTCCATCCCTCCTTCCCTCCATCTTTCCCTCCTTCTTTCACCAGGCCTGTTTATTTTAGATTTTTTGAGGAAAAACCTGCAGTGAAATGAAAATAAAGGTAGCTTCGCACTCATAATATTTGGAGTGGAGCGCAATTTATTTTCCTTTTATTAAATGCTGATTAATATGCAGTGTTGGGGAGACTAATACCGCGGCTTTCATTTCCCCCGTATCCTGTGCTGTGCCGGCTCTGCCTCAGAGGTGCAACCGGCCGCAAACAAGCCTGCAGATATGGAAGTCTGGTTTGAATTAACAGAAAGAAACTTCTTTCCACTGTTGCTGCTCTTTTCTTGTCTCGTCTCCTGCCAGTTGTTTTCTCTGAGCTTGTGATTGTCAAGTGAAGGTTGGGTTTTATTGTGAACAGGGAACATACAGACCGTGTGTGTGTGTGTGTGTGTGGATTAACAAAGAGCGTGTATCATCATGGCAGATGACGACGTTAAAGTCCGTAACAGTAACAATGCATCCTCAGAATCTCAAACCGTGTATTTATTATTATTAAGCTGCATTCACTGTGAATTTGCACTCCTGAAAGGTTTTAAGAGTAAATGGGCAGAATAGTAATATAGTTGTTTTGTTTTTGATTAATTATTGGGAGAAGCCAACTGGCTGCACACATTCGTTATTCCTCATCCAAAACTCATTTATCGTAAGAGTAAAACCAGACACTCAGGTTAGACTTATATATTATTTTTGCCAATACATTGGCTGACACTGTGCTGTTAATATAAAATCTGATATTGGCCTGTCTGTGTCCTCCACCGTCCTGTCCTACGTCTGCTGTGATGGAGATCAAGATATTGTTTTACAGCCTCAGCGTTGTGATGAAAGTGCTGCTCACCCACACATTTATAGTCTGGTGTTTTGGCTGAGCTTCACTGTCCCATGAAGGTCTGACTGTTGTGTCAGATGCTTTTCATACCTGATGAGAATAACATTTTGCCACCTGGAAAAGAATAACAGCTCAGGTTCATGTTACTAATACTGGTATTGGTATAAGTCAAAGTCAGCCAAATTTGCATGAAACTTGGGTGAAACTTGGTGCGGATCCAAACACGGGGCAGATACGGACAGGACTTTTTCGCTTGTGGAAGCGGCCTGTGCTGAGGTATGCGCTCTCCAAGTCTCCTTCTAGTTATAACAATGGATGAAATGGCTGCATGCTCAGTGAAAGATGTTGTTGGTTGTGACAAATGCACTTCTAATTGTCATGACTTTGTAGTTCCCCTTTATTCTGGTGGTTTTAGCGTCTTTTAACCCATTGTTTTGGTTTAACAGCACACAGCTATATTGTTTCGGTTGAGTCTAACAGCACTCATCAGCGTTGTTTTCAGTGAGAAAGGTCCTGAGAAATCCACTGAATGCAACCTGCTCTGCACCAAAAATGCATACAATTTAGCAAATTTCAACCAAAAGGTGGTCGATGCATGGTGGCTGGATGCAGGGAACACCTCAGAGATGGGGACCTGGTAGGGAACTATGACTCACGTCGGTTGGTGAAGCAACACAGGTCAGCCCGTGACGTGAAAGGCTGTCCTGGAACAAGTCTGTAACCATATTACTCGCTGTTTAAACAGGCCTCTGAGAGATACCCTCTCATTTCCTGCTGGAAAAGCTACTCAATCACAGCTCTCATCACCTTGGAGTAGAGGAGAAATAGAGAAGTGGGTGGACGGGTTGGGGATAGACTGAAAGGTGAGATGAATGACAGGATTCTGAGGACTTTCTTTTTTTAATGGGTGTTGGCGTTTCAGGCTCTAATCTTGCTAATGAAGCACAATGATAGAGAAACATTGAGCCATATAGTTTGAAATTGTGAAGGTGCAATTTCAGAGTGGCATAAATTACATTTATAATTGTTGCAAATCAAAAAATACATTTGGAACTATCGTCTTTTGGAACACATTTTCTTACATTGACAAGTTTGACCTACAGGACCACATGTATTACCTCTGCAGGGCATATATGTAGTAAGATGAAAGGAGGAAGAAGAAAGAAGACATTGGAAGAGATCCGATGCTGGCTCTTAATCGTGAGCCCCTGCCCCCCCCCCCCCCCCCCCAGTTGTCTCTGTGAGTGTTTAACAAGAGCTAGATGAATTGTGAGAGGTAACATCCATCTATCAATGCAAAAAGAGGAATGTTCTGCTTTTAGTGCTCCTCCCGTCGCTCCTTCCCCCTGCCCGGCACTTAAAACAACACATTGTGCCAGCAGCTCTTGATTTCCACTGCTTCAACACCATGTCGTTTTTCAAGCGAGGTCTATCAGAAGCATTTAGTCTGAAAGCAGAGCAGACCTCGGTAGCCATGTAGCCCCTCTGACTCAGACCGTACTCAGATCCAATTTGTCCAGACATGGGCCAGTGTGAATGTGTGTGGGTGTATTCTGATATGCTAGTGCAGTGTAAATGAATTTCTGCAGAAGAGCTTTATTTCTTTTAATGTTTGAGATGTTGCACCGTAGAACAAAATGGATATCTGGTAAAGAGATATGCTGACATTCTGTTACCGTCATTTAACAATGTCGGTACACTGTTTTTGCTTTTAGTTGTCTTGCAACTAAAAATGCTAAAGCATGCCATGTTGCTGGTGTTGGACATTTCTTCAACAATTCCTGTGACAGTGGCCTCGCTTGTTGTGCAAGATATTGATTGTGGTCCCCAGAGGATGAACCCTACGGGCCACATGAGCAGCTAGTGTAGCAGTAGACTCCTGAGGGGCCTGATGAATAAAAGACACGTAAAAGTGGATTGGTAAGTGCTGACTCTATCAAGATTGAAAGGAGAAGTAAAGTTTGCCGTCTACAGAAACGTTTTATAGTCGTCACCCATGAATGTGTCTCTTTATACATCCATGTCCTCAACTCAGAACCATTACATACAGTGCATGTATAGTTCCACACAACGTGATTGGTTAATGCCTTTATTTGTGGTTCTGAATCAAAGATTTTTCAGCAAGCAACATTTATTAAAAGTAGAGAAAAACTAAATTCAGAAAGGTTTGTATTGACATGACCTCACAAATTAAAACGGTGTACTCTTGTTACTCCATGCGCAACACTACGACGTTACATCTGCTGCACATTGGCTCTCACCCAACAAGAAACTGTTTAGGTAAAGTGCTTTTGTTTTCATATTTCTGTTATTAAACATACAAGATGCTATGAACAAATGCTTGAAGTGAGATTCTTTGGATGGTTGTGATGGATATCTGACCAATATTTCATACTAAAGGTCAAACCGATACAGCTAAGTCTGAGCAATCAGGCTGGAGGGTGGCTTTTAGGATTCATGCACTGTAACACTTGAGGCTGCCAATCCCTCGTTAACTTGCCACGTCCTGTTGAAAAGAAAGGAAAAAGAAATGCGCTGTTAAAAAAAATAAGAAATCTGTGAAATGGATCCCCATTATAGCTTCATGTAGTATAGCAGACTTTACTTTTATGAGCTTTTAACAAGTTTCCCAGGGGTTGCAATAATTTCTGTGGTTTATTTTCGGAACATTTACTTTTTCTTCTCCTTAAACGATCAGTATGGGCCTTTACCTCTCCAGCCATCTCGATGCAGCTTCACACTCTTTCTTTGGGGCACTTTACTGTAGTTGGATAGCATACAGAGCCAACGTCAATCCCCAAATTTCCACAATCCCAATTCCAACTCTCCTCTTAAGGTTATTGCAGCTTGATTGACATTCAGTATGTAAAGAGTAATAATAAGCAGGAGCGGCATGGCACAGGGCAACGTTTCACAAAACCGAGGTCAAAACATGCAGCGTGTAAGTCAGTATGTTTGTCGGTGCATACCTCGTCGGCCACAACATATTGTATCCGAGTGGCATGTTCTGGCAACAAAGCATAATTCCTCTGTCTCTCTGTCTGGCTGTCATTTCACAAAGCCTGTAAGATTACTAGAAATCACATCCATATGTGGGAAAACAAATGAGAGCGAGAGAGAGGACGGTGTAAAACATGACTTCCCTCTGCTGTGCCCACAAGAGCTGCTATGTATGGTGTTTTCCTTTGGGTGTGCAGATAAATCAGCCCAGGGAGGACATCGCTGTCTCACATATTACCATTCTTTCTCCATTCCTATCTCCACCCGTCATGCTGTAATCCCATTCTGATATTCCAGACATCCCGCTTTCGATCCCCCTTCCTCTCATTTTGTTCTCAGTCTTCCCCCTCCTCTCATCATCCTGCATGTTTTTACATTCCTTCATCTCCCCTCCTCCGTCTGTCTGTCCCTCCATCCATCTGCGCGCTGCGTCATGTCGTTATTCTGTGAGTCTGAGCAGTTTGTCTGACAGCCAAAGTGTAATGCTACACCTCTGACCTGGGAGAGTCAGCAGTCTGTAGTTTTAGTTAGAGAAACATTTCTTGAAGCTGCTGTGCTGAGTTTGTGAGAGAGCGAATGAGCTCCGTGGCAAAGTTAAAAACCGAAAAGGGAACTAATGGTTAACGCACATAGATCAGCAGAATACAGTATATATGTGTGTATATGTTGGCATCTGAAATTGATGCACATTAGTTTGACCAAGTTTTACTGAAATTGTGCAGATCTGAATTACCCGGTGGATACCAGCTTTATTTTTCACTTATGGAAATGGCCTTGGCGGAGGTCTGCGCTCTCCTGAGTTGCCTTCTAGTTTATGGTGGGATTGTGGACGCATTTAGTCCATAAATTATTACTTTTTTCTTTCCAAGGAGCTGTAAGGTTAGCTAACATTACCTGTCGCAATCAGGAACTAGAATGTGTTGTTTCTCCAGATACATTCAGGTTGTTGAATGATCAAATGATATTTGGTCATATTTTTATTATCAGAGAATACTTTTTATTTAGTAACAGATTGTTTTTGTTACCTTTTTTCACCCTCCTTTAACTTTAATTCTACCGACGAGATAATTTCTATATCAAGAAGAGCTTTGCCTTCACAAATGCATCCACATGTTACTGTGATGGTAAATATGTTTGGAAGATTCTCAGATCTAGGCATGATGTGTTCTTTCAAAAAGCAAAATTGTCAAATCCATACTTTATACCTCCCTCTCAGTCCAGAGATCCATCTCTGTATGGTTGTGTACCCTTCAGAGGAAAATTACTCAGCATTTTGCGTACGAGTCACGCTATACTCTCTCCCTGAGTGTTTGTCCCTGTCCAGCGGCCAATTCCTTCCCCTAGAATCTTTTTTAAATGAAACTGCTGCAGTGCTCTTCCAAGCTACAAACTCTGGTGGCTTTATCAGAACCTGGAAGGACAGGATGTGGTGTACTGAATGTGATGTGTGTGTCTACAGGATCTGTGTTCTCAGCACCGTCCCCTGCAGAGCGCTCTGGCTGAGGCCCGTTGCCTCTCTGCCAATCACATTTCTCTCATCATGGGCCAGACAGAGACTCGAGCCAATCAGAGTCCTAATTCATTTCCTGAGAGGAAATGGTGGCGGTAATGGCGCAGCTGTTGGTATCTTTTGGCAGCATGACAAGGACCAAGGACTCTTGAATCATGCAGGAATAAAAACACGTTCTTCACAACACACCACCATTTTTTGGGGTTACAATTGGACCCATTAAGGAGAGAGTAACAGTTCTGTGTTCCAACAATACCGAAAAATGTAGAGATCAAATTGCAATAACGAGGAAGAGTGCAGGGGGTTTGGAAGATTTGCAAAGTTCCTTGACAAATGAGCAAACCCGTAAGTTGTGATGTGTTCAGAAGAAGGATGATGCACAGCTTTACTGCTCTGCCCTGAGCGGGTTCACAGGAAACGTGCAGTTTCTGCTCGCCACATGCAAACTGATGATCGTAGGTCTACTTAGTTTTTAGGTAATTTACGCTGCAAAACCCCTTGTTTAGATTTAGGCGTCCAAAGTACTGGGTTATGCTTATCCGCTATAGGGTGCATCCACTGATGCGACGTTATGGGATACCGATGAGCACTGACCAAGAATCATTTTTTGACGAGTTGTGTACTGAGACCGCCTTTCTGTTTCAACTTTGATCTTTGAATTTATGGTCTTTTCATTCGTCATTCTAGCCAATAATGTAAGCAGACGAGCGTCGTTGGACCATGCAGGGACTTAGACTTATCCTTTGTCTCTTGTTCTTTCCTTTTGTCCACTTTGTCTTTCTTTCCCAATCACCTGCTGTCCTTTGAGTTCTGGTGTAACACACTTGCACACACGGGTATGTTAGAGGAGACACCAGCAAGCACAGAGGCAGGCACAATCCTGGACACAGCAGATCTGCTACACCGTGCCAAAGTTGCCTTGCCAAGACGTAATTGTTTCCATATTATACAATATATTACGCAGCCATTCCTCTCTGTCTCCGGGTCACCCTGTCTGTCCGTCACTCTTTCATTGGCTGGCTCTCTTTCTCTCATTATCACCTCCTTGTCTTGGCATTGTCCATTTCACCCTTCATTGACTTATTAAATGATTTAATATTATCTATATCAATATAGTAGGTGTGATAGCTGTTATTTGTAATAAAAACGAGTCACTAGCAGGTTCTTCCATTTAAACACACTCTTCACACTTCTCCATGTGTCCAGGCCTACGGTTCCCTCTCACTACCACAGTCTGAGCAAGCTATTCCGTCAAAAATAACCGTTTTACCGTACATTAGGGCACATTTCAGAACATTCATATATTCAGCACGGAATATACTGAGTGGGCAATTTCGTCTTTAGAGTGCTCCTGCATTAGTTTAGGTTTTTAGGGTTTGGGGTGCGTTTATTTTCCCTTTCCTGCGGCGAGGCGCACATGCTATGGAGCAGCTCCCCTCGGCCCATTTGTGTGGTTCTGTGTCTGTCCCATAAATAAAATGGGAAATACAGACCGAAACAGGCTCGGCTCTGGTACCAGATGTCTGGAGGTTGTTTTTCTTTTGGTTCTTCGTTTTTGTGGCTATACAGAAAAAAAGATACCAAAAAATAACAGGTGATGGAAGAAAAAAATGTAAATGAGTTCCAGTCCCACAACCGCTTGGTTATGACTTTATTTTTCTCTCTTCGGTTCTGGACTAGACTGAAGAAGTAAAGCTTTGGTTTGTGGGTCGTCATCTGGAGTGTTCTACAAAACCACGTGGTGGAACAATGACGGATTTACCCGTCTCCCTCAAAGATTCTGGTGCCAAAGCAGGTGCCTGGGCTCTGGTTTCATGGCTTTTTGGGTCTTCCATACATGACACATTTTCTGGTTGATTGAGATCGGTCCTGGATTAAATTCCGGGGCCGTGTGCTAGATTAAATTCTGGGACTCGGTCTGGGGTCGCGGTTGCGGGTTGAGCTCTGGGAGGAGATTTTGCCTGGATATGTTTTACCCCCGCACACTCTCAGACCTCAGATACTCTACCGGCAATTCCACAAATTATGTACGGCATGGCGAGATAAGTGAAGGAGAGCAGGGGGAAAAAAGAAGACAGGAGGTATGTCAGCAGTTCTGCATGAGGAACCTTGAGAAGGCCACAGAGAGAAAAGTGGAAGACAAATTATACTGACATGATTCAGCAAGAAACAACAGCTGGTGGATGATGGATAGGATGGTGAGGAGGAAATGAGAACAGAAGTTATGAGTCAGCAGCGAGATGGAGAAAAAGAGTAAGAAGGCGATGAAGAGGAGTGAAGATGATGGAAACACAAGTCAAAGGTTTTACAGATGTTGTCTGTGCGTTAAAAGAGGAAGAACAATATGTGGAAATAATTCGACTATGGGTATAGTGGATCTGACCTGTAATGACCACTGGTAAGAATTACTTATGTACTTATTATCAATGTTGGATATTAACAAAGGAAATAAATGACTCTATGAAAGGTCTCTTGTAAAGATGAAGCCACAAACATCACCCCGACTTTGCTGTTTCCCTCAGCTCTTTAGTGCGTTTTAGTGCCTTTCAGCTCATTGTTTTGTTTTTATGCCTCCAATTTACTGGCCAAGAAATAGGCCTGTGCTTTTACACTCCTCTTATTGTACGGATTAAATAAACAATAATTACTGTGGTAATTAGTGAGCTTTACAGGTACTGATAGAATATTTTTGTTACTTTTTGACAGCCAGGCTAGCTTTTTCATCAATTTCCAGTCTTTGTGCTAAGCTAAGCTAACTAGTTGCCGGCCAAAGCCTTATATTTAACTGACAGATATGAGTGTCAACTAATTCTCCATCAGAATGTAAATGGGGTATTTCCCAACATGTGGAACAATTGCTTTAACGATAGGGTTATGTCTGGTCTGGCGTTTTGTGCTGTGAAAGCAACATGTCTTTGTGTTTTCTGTTTTTCTACATAGCATTTAACAATGCAAGTACAATATTATGGAAATGTCTTGTGTGACTACTGATGTAAAACAGGAAAGAAGCAGGAGCAAGAACGATGGTAGAAATGTAGCCGGGCGGCCTCCGACAGCGCTTCACAGAACATACTGTACATGGGTTATTAATCTATCTGTCAGTCAGCGACTAGTGCTCGCCCTCATCTCACATAGACCGTCTATCTGCCAAATGACACAGCCTGCTGGGACCAAGGGAGAGACGGGGATCCAGAACAAACACATTAACGCCGCCTCGATGACCGTTCACTCTCAAGCTTCTCCAGAAACCACCATTTTGTCCTTCCTCATCTTCCCTTTCCTCTCCTGATTATATCTAAATACACTTTTCGACGGCTGCACTTTTGTCCTCTGTAGGCTTTTTGTTCCGACGTGATTTATCTTTTGTTTTCATAGTTTGAAATGTTGGCAAACTGATTTTTTTTCACACCACACTCTTTTTCAACTTTGGACATTGCATCTCATACATATTTCATTATCAGATTCTCCCATTCCATTATGTTTTGAGGTAAACAACTGAGGTTATGTGTGATATAGACTAATCCGCAAAGACCTTTTGCTATTTTGAGAGTTGTTTGAGGCTTAAAGATCAGTTCCCAAGAGTCTCCTTCTTTCACTTCAGCTGCTGGCTCGAATGCGGTAAGCAAGAATATCGCACTGAGTCTGGTTTCCTCCGTTCTCACAGACTTTGTACCTCCCACAGAAGACCTGTGCTGCTCCAGCGTCACACTTCTGAGGTTAGCAACATCATATGGTGTGTCGCTTACTGTGGGATCGCCATATGGACTTCAGGGAATTCAACAGACATGTTATTGTCATGAACAGAGCAGGAACATATTGAGCAACATTTTCTATTTTTTTATTTCTTGTTTGGACTTAAAAATGCATCTTTCAAGTTGTCAGTTCGAAGAGTTTACATTCTTTGTGTCACTTCAAGAAAGTGCAGAAAGACGTTGACCTCTCTGAGCAGCTTACGTTATGAAGTGTTCCTCTTCTGTCCGTCACAGTGATGGCGCGGAGTAACTTTAGCTCTCCGAGTCTCAACCACCTGCTGCTACGAGCGAGCCGGATGATGGCTCCTTAATTAAAATGTCACCTGTTGCCGCTCATGAACTTGAGCGGAGCAGACGGCGCGGTGCGATCTGTGTCAGTGTCACGGGATGCAGAGAGGAAAGGGAGACGAGTTTGTCATTTGAAAGAGGAACAGTGGATGCATTGCATCACGAGGTCAGAAACACATTTGGTTCTACTTTTAAACATTTTTAAAGCTGTTAAATTATAATCAGAGTGTGAAAGCACAGCTGGTATGTGTTTATTGACAGTTTATGCCCAATTTCACAGAGTCAAATTCACACATTTCATTTTAAATTTCTACTATTTAAATGACAATCCATCAGATACAGATCTGAACTCTGCATACTTGACAGAAAAGTGTGCTACAAAAGCAAGAGAGAGAGAGAGAAGGAGATATTTTGGATTCACAGGTTGTGCACATGACTGCTGGGTGGCACACTTATATTTAGACTGTGGCATTGTGGGTAGTATTTTATCACTGTGGCTTCTGTGCTCACCTCACATGAAGCTGCACATGACCTGTGAAACACAGCTGATGTGTGTGTTTGTGCAGTTCATGCAGGTTGACGCTGCCGTGTGTAGCTTTAAAGCGACGCCCAATTTAGTAAAAAAGCAACAAGGTCTCAGTCGTCTTGTCCGGAGGGTTCAAACCATGGACGCCTGGCGACGTCTATGTTTAGCGATGCCAGAGTCGGCTGGAAACAAAATAATCTCGATGCCGTTTTTGGATGTGTGTTTTTCTTTGTTTCTGACGCTGCACATTCCTGCTGGCTAACAGGTTTTAACCGGTTGTTATTATGCAGTATTGTGTTTCAAATCCTTCGCCCTGTATTCAGGACACTGCACACACTCACACAAAACATAGCTTATCCATTTTGGAAATAAAACCGATGCTCAATACCCACAAAGGTCCTTGAGATGACATCATCCAACAAACTGTTGATGGTTGATACAACACAATAAAAATTCCCTTTACTCATATCTTTCCCAGCTCTGTACAACGTGTCAGTAGCATTAAAACAGAATAAGTCATGTGTGTGTGTGTGACGGGTGTATAGTGTTGTCACACCGTTTCACATGAATACATAACAGTACACTGAACGAGGGAGACTGAAGACATGACATCATATTGTGCAACTTGTAAATATGTCAGCTACAGCAGAACAAAGTGTGAGTGGCAGATACAAGGAAGCTCAGATGATGTTGAGCTCATGGGTGGTGATGGTCTAGTGGTCCAGTGGTCAGGCTTCTAAATACAACACCAGATGGTTGTGAGTTCAACACCAGAGCTGCCACCATTGTTCCACTGAGGAAGGTACTTAACCCTGAGTTGCTCCAGGGACACTGTCCCTGTAGTTAGTTCACTGTAAGTCGCTCTGGATAAGAGCGTCTGCTCAATGACCTGTAATGTAATGTATAATTAATCTGCTGCTGTGGGTGGAGAACAAGACAAACAGTCAAGAATAAGAATCCAGAGCGTGTTAGTGGCTCGCTGCCTAGAAAACAACAGAGTGACGAGCACGGGTTAGAACAGCTGGAGAAGTTCTTGTAAATTGACTTCCAAATATATTATATGTACAATTTGAAAGACGTTAAAGGGACAGTTCCCCTCTTACCTGTGGTTTTATTTATCCATCTAGAATGCTTGTGTGTGAGTTGTCGAGTGTTGGAGATTACTATTATCATTTTCCACTTCCTTCTGCGATTAGTGCGCACACATTTGGACAATTTTGGACAAAAACAATACAAAAGCAACAACAGATGTTATCGATTTACAGAAGATAAACATGCACACTATGTAGAAGAGAACACAAGCTGCTGCTTCAGGGCGTGTTTGTGTCTGAATGAGGAGCAGTTCCACATCGTTGTTCAGTTTGTGAAGCCAGCGCATAGATCAGATCACACTTACACATCCTGTGTTTGCAATAACTTCATAAAAGAACAATCATACGTGCATTAAACAAAACGTACAGCCTGGAGAATGTCTACAGCTGGGTGTCACCTCATCCATTTCATCTCAGTCCCTGCTGACGGACACTGTCTTCCTGCCACACACACACTCACACACACACAAACACACACTTCCCTCCACCATATTGCCTTAGGTGGCAGTCGCAGTGGCTGCAGTGCTGAGGGGACCACACAGGGAGAAGAGCGATAGGGGGAACACCGGCAGCAGATGACTCTGTCCTCCCGCTGCTGGTTATGATGAGTCAGCAGTGTGTGGTTCAGTGTGTGTGTGTGTTTGTAGGTTTATGATGATGGCTCTAAGATCAGCAGACATCGCTCAGTGGGAGTTGTAAACCTCTAATGGCATATAACATCATTTAACAGCACAGAGTGCAGGCTGTGTGCGCGCTCTGGACCAAAGCTGTTTTTAACACTTCTCTTCCTTCACAAAATCCCACTTGATTTCCACTCAATAAAAAACTGTTGATATAACATCAGTGAGCGGAGCCAGCTCTGCTCCCGCTGCACGTTCAGGCCTTTAAGACGGAGCTCCTCGGTGGCCTGTAGTCATTAATCCATAGTGCTGGAGGTCTGCACGGAGACAGGATTATTCTTACAGCGTGTGCATGCAAACGGCACAATCACATTTGTTTGACTCTGCGTGTTTACACAGTTGTAATCGGAGCGCAGGTTGGCACAGAGTGTGTCATTTTGTCCTAATCTCCTCCAGGGCAATCCAGACAAAAAAAAAGCCCCGCATAGACCCTGCTTGACCCTGCACCTTAGCTGCAATTACAAAGCCATACGACACACACACACACACACACACACACACACACACACACACACACACACACACACACACACACACACACTACCAAACCTGTCCAAATCCATCCTGTGCTAGACAGATACCAGGACCTCCGTGGGCGTGTGTTTCCAGAGGAGATGTGACCTTAATTGCTTAAGTCTTAAATTATCTTTAATTGTGCTCGCTGTGTTGCTTTATGGTAATGGAGGGGGGGGGGGGGGAGAGGGAGGGGGGTGGTGGTGGTCGGGTTCATGTTGAGCTATAGTTACTGCAGGAAACAGGGCAGTGAAAGGCCATGTAGTCACCTCCAGCTGAGTCCACACACACACACACACACACACACACACACACACACACACACACACCCACACACACACACACACACACACACACACCACACACGCACACACTAATTAAAGCCTTCATCTAGAGACTATTGCTTTACTTTGCATGGCAGAGAGAGAACGCAACATTTAGTTAAAGGAATACTTCTCGCACTGAATGCTGATTGGTTAATGACTCAGCTGGTGTTTCTCACACGTCTCAGAATGAATGAATGAATTGTAGAAAGTGAATCCAGTTTGGTTTTCCAGCATTAAGCTTAAATCGTGTGGCTTTATTATATTACTCTCGTCTTATTTCCTGCCGTCGCTCTCAATAACCGAACATCTCACATTAGTCTATCCCATGATCATTTTGTGAGATTAAATGTAGTAATGTTGTGTTATGTTGCCATGTCAAAGAGAATCATATTAGATCATACAGTACACTAAATAATAATCTAAAAAACTTAATATAATCACAATGTTCAAGTTTTGAAATGAGTAAAAACTGAACTTGTTTCAAACTACAGTAATTGTTTCAAATTCTAAATCCTCCCACATTCTGATGAGCAACCTTACAGATACAGAACCCAGTTTCATATAATAATAACAATAATAACAATAATAACAATAATAATAACAATAATAACAATAATAACAATAATAATAATAATGATAATAATGATAATAATAATAATAATAACAATAATAATAACAATAATAATAATAACAACAACAACAACAATAACAATAATAATAATAATAATAATAATACTAACAACAATAATGATGATAATAATAATAATAATAATGATAATAATAATAATAATAATAATAATAATAACAACAATAATAATAATAACAATAATAACAATAATAATAATAACAATAATAATAACAATAATAATGATAATGATAATAATAATAATAATAATAATAATAATAATAATAATAATAATAACAATAATGACAATAATAATAATAGCAATAATAATAATAATAAAGCACTGTTGCATAACATAGTCGATTAAATAAAAGTGTCTTCTTTTATTCAGCTGTAAATCAAAGATATCGATGAAGCTTTTATCTGCTCGCGTTTCAGCAGCACGGACACGTATTGTATATTTAACTCAAAGTTTTCCTTTGGGGTGTAAAACATTTTCACTTCATTTAAATTTATAAGAATCAACTGAATGGAAATCTTTTTCCTTTTTTCTTCTTCTTCTTCTCCCCTCCTCTTTTTGGCGGGGGGAGTTTTATGGCTAGAAAAACAGAATTTGTGGTTTTGACGGTCGAGGTTTGATGCAAACGGCTTTGGAACCTTTTATGCAACCTGGCGTCCAGGAGACTAAAGACAATATTTAGCTTTCCACCCTTTTGAGCCTTTTAGCCTCTGCGAGGGGAAAAGGAGAGAGGGGCTGAGAAAAAAAGGTTGTGGGGGGAAAAAAAAGTCTCCAAGGTCAAATGTCCTGAGTGGGATGGCTGCCAGATCTGCTCCATAACCACTTTACACACACACACACACACACACACACACACACACACACACACACACACACACACACACACACACACACATACACACAGGTGGAGGGACATAGGACATGTAATCTAGAAAATCTTTTTTTTTAGAAAATCTTTTTTTTTAAGTGTGTGTGTGTGTGTGTGAGTGTGTGTGTGTGTGTGTGTGTGTGTGTGTGTGTGTGTGTGTGTGTGTGTGTAAACAAATGGGAGTTCCCTCATCACAATCCTGTCTTTGTGCTGTGAGCATGTTATGCTTTACGTTCATTGAGAAGTCTAATCTGTGATTAACCATGATGTCATACACACACACACACACACACACACATACACGCTCACAGTCCGGAGCCTCCTGTATACACTTGGGATGCAGTGTGTGTGTGTGTGTGTGTGTGTGTGTGTGTGTGTGTGTGTGTGTGTGTGGAAGCTTAATGTTAAGTCCGTCGCGTCAGATTACACGCAGAGGTCACTTTGATGCGTGGCTCCTTCGGGTGGCACAGAGGAGGTGAGGAGGTGCAGGTGCTGGGTCGAACAGTGTGGTGTTGTTGTATTATTACTGATTTGATATCAGTGATGGAAGTTATATTTACGTTTACATGCAGCCGTGCGTACTCGCCCCCCCCCGACCTGCAGCCTTTAAATAACTCTGTGATGTTGATGCATTCAAATGTGCAAAGATGCAGTCAACTTCACCATCGATGCACTTTGTACACCAACAGGACTGAAAGCTGCTGCTGCAACATTTATATTTTATCAGCAGACTTTCAGAGGACAGCTTGTTACTGCTGTCGAAGTCTACTTATAATATCTCTCACTTTTCATGCTGCTGCCGTGGAGCAAAGCTGCATTCTTCAAGCTAATCTTTCTACGGCGACATGCGAGAACAGACTGGTTTGTGTACAACGCACAGAGCTGACCGGAAACACGCAGGAGGTGTCACATATTCCCAACACGCTGTATGCAAAGAATGCTCCGGAAACCTGAGTAATATCCCCGTATCCTGCTTCTTCTAATAGTAGTACAGTGATAGTCAATGTCTTCTGAAGAGGCAGAGGAGCATCCACCTTCAGAAACACGCTGTGGAGTTTTCTCAGGCTCCTGCTGATGGAGGACTCTGTAAGATGACCCAGGAACCAGCTGGAGCTGCAAATAGATGAGGTGTGTGTGTGTGTGTGTGTGTGTGTGTGTGTGTGTGTGTGTGTGTGTGTGTGTGTGTGTGTGTGAGAGTGTGTTGATCCATGACTTCATGATTACCAGCAGCTCTCTGGGGAACATCAGAGTGCTGCTGGTGACCTATGCAGTGACCTCATCAGTGACATCACGGCCGATGAGGCTCGAGCTCCGAGGCAAAACAGGAAGCTATGATTGAGTACATGCGGGAGCACATTTGTGTGTGCTCAGAGCTCCTGTGTGTGTGTGTGTGTGTGTGTGTGTGTGTGTGTGTGTGTGTGTGTGTGTGGGCTTATGTCTATATTTATAAATATGCATGTGTATGCATATTTGATGTGTTGGTTGGGTCATGTGCTGCTGTACCCTCATGGGAGTGTATGTCAGTGATCCATGTGTATCTCTGCATCTGTGTGCTTCACAGTCTCCCAGTCACTGTTCTGGAACTGGAAGAGTTCCTCCTCGCCCCAGCTGCATCATGAACATCAGGCCCGCTGACGAACTGAACCGAGAACAGAACCTGCTTGGTGGAGAAATGAAAGATCCACAACCATTCAAAGAAATGTAATAAGATATGAGGAGAAATTCAGGCTTCAGCGTGTATGGATGTGGACGTAGATGCAGGGCCGCCTGCGATGCACCTGAGGGGACGAGCTGAGCCCAGCAGGAGGCCGTCACACCCCTGACGTGTCCCTGTGCTCCCGTCGACCCCTCAGGTCTTCACGGTGCCCCTGATGCCCATCCGACAGCGCTGCAAACGGCTGCAGGGCGGGGTCATGCTGGTGCAGGTCAGAGGTGAAAGGTCAGCACTCCAGCAGGGACGAGCCTTCATCTCTCTCTGATCCTGACCTCTCAGCTGGACATCCAGAGAAGAGAGTCTGACAGACGAGACGGGAGCCTCGCACACGCTCACTGATCCACACATGGCAGAAGTCTTCCCCAGTAAATAGCACATGGCGCTGCATCATTGAATGTATCACAGATACTTATTTTGCACATCAAATTCCTTTTTTTTCATCATGTTTTGTGGCTCTTGATGTTTTTTTATTGTACAGACGATAGCAGAGAATATATGGAACATTTATTCTGCTCCACTCATGAGCCAGTTAGTGACACACTCATGTTAATTAAACAGTAAAACTTTGTTCCAGTAAGTTAGATGAGAAGATTAATGGGACTGGAGATGGGGAAAGTGTTTCATGTTATCTTTATGTTTCCATGTGACCGTCTGAACCCTTGACATGTGTTTATTTCCCCGGCTCATGATACTGTACAGCGCTCGCCTTTTTCAAATCATTCAATCTTTATCTACGCTTTCTTTTTTTTTAACCTCGCCTTCCCACACCTCCATTTCTCTTCGCCTTGGCACCTTGCTCTGCCCTCTGCCCCAGCCTCTGTCTGTATACACTCTCCACATACTGTCGTTTGAGAAGCAGCGTGCTCTTGTAGGTCATTAATACTCGAGGTAAATGGTCTGTGACTCTTCCTGGCCTGGCGAGGAGGCAGAGATGTGTAGCTAGAACTGGTGCTGTTCTTACCCAGCAGCAGCAGCAGCAGCAGCAGCAGCAGCAGCAGCAGCAGCAGCAACAGCAGCAGCAGCAGCAACAACAGCAGCAGCAGCAGCAGCAGCAGCAGGAGGGCTGCACAAGTCCTTATAGGAATGTTTATAATGCATTATAAACATGTTTATAATGCATTATAGGTCTGGGCGTCATAGAAACTGAAAAGGGACATCAGAGTGAACGCGCTGAGTTCAGTTCTGGTCGGGTGCCGCCTGCATCTACTTGGAGCATCTCTGCTTGAGGCCGGACCTTCACTGTTGCCCTTGGAGACGCTGTGGTTTCAGTGATTTACACTTAGCATAATTATGGACTCCAAAGACGACAAACACCGACTTTGCATCTGAAGTAACCGCGGTCGCATTTGGCAGCGAAGTCGTAGCAATTACTGCTGTTTCCCGATTGGAAATTGCAATAACTTTGCTTCCACCTTCAGCAAACTTCTGCAAACTGTTGGGACAACAAATCACTTGACCGCTCCGCTTCCATCCACAGGCCACCTTGGAGCAGCAACGCCCCCCCCACACCCTCCTCCTCCTCCTCTCCCATGACGAATCATTACTTAACAAAAACGCCGCTTGTTTTTCTCTCTACGCAACTTGTTCCCCCTCAGTGAGCCATCGGCGCTCGGGCTCCGTGTGTCACCCCCGGTGTCGTGAAAAACATCCCGAGTGGAGGAGAACATCCCTCGTTAGTCATTCCGGATCAAAATAGCATTCTGCATCAAAACCAAACTCAATATACACTCAAGTAGCGGCGGCACCACCCACGGTACGCACACACACCAACCTCCTTCGGTAAACAGACAAGGCTTTTAGCTGGGGCCCCGGTGGTCCGACTGTGGTCCCACCTCGCACTGGGGCCGTGCTGGCATCCGTTTGAAATCCAAACCTGTCCGAGGAGAGGGATGCTACGCCTTTTTCAGATCTGGCTGCGAACCAGGAGCCATAAATGTGGCTCCTAACCTGGGGTGGACAAATGGAGGGGAGGGAGGAACATCTGAGGGGGAGAGGGATGCAAGATCTGTGTGTGTGTGTGTGTGTGTGTGTGTGTGTGTGTGTGTGTGTGTGTGTGTGTGTGTGTGTGTGTGATATGTGAGATATTAGGGATACAACAGTAAAGGTGTATGTAAGCAGGATGGGAGTTTTGAAGCTTTACAGCTTTGTACAGCCAGGTAATATATCTTGTGTGGCGTATTAAAGAAGAAGAAGAAAATGCGGGTGCATCAGAGAGGAGTAAGACTGAGCAGAAACCAGGTCGGCTCACTTTCACTATGAAAGAAGCCATTCAAGGCTGCGGGTGGCAACAGGTCTGGCACGCGGCTCGAGAAAAACGAAAAGGACGCCTGATTTGAGGACCGTCGAGCAAAAACAGGGAAGCCAAAAAAGTTGTTCTGCAAACATTGCTACGTATTCCCCCCCCCCCCCCCCATATTCGTTTGTGGGGTTGGTGGAATTATCAAGTAAGCAGCTTCTTTTCCACATTTTTTATCTTTTATTAAACTAATTTATCATAATCCAAGAAATTGGCACAAATTGAATAAAGAAACTTATTTTTTTTTTAACAATATTAACACTGGTGTTAATATTACATTTAATACTTTTTATATTTACTTCATTGCCTTTTATTCTTATGTCGTTGTAATTGTTGAGCCGTCTTAATAAAGTTTTATCTTATCTAATCTTCCATAACCAACACAATATCAAGTGAAGAGATCCAGACTCTGAAACGTCTTAACGTATTCCTCCCTGACTCTCCAACAGGATGCATGTGGGAGGCTTTGTGTGTGCACATGCACATCACCATGCATACATGTGTTTTCATGGTCAGACATGTTTTTTTTTAAGCAGGCGGACACCTGTGACAAACAAAGAGGGTCTTATATCCCTGCAGCGGGATGGCACTGTCATTCAGCAGAGCCCCAGCTGCACAGCATTCACTCGTATTCAAGCGTCAGGCCGGAGAGGCCAGATGAACGGTTGTCATGACGACATAAAGCGCAACACCCCCGCCCCCCCCGACTACCATCCCATCACAAGTCACAGAATGAGACCCTCATGGTGTTTGTTGAGCATCATAGTCCCGTTTTGATCAAAAATCGTAGTAGAGTTCTCCATAAATATGTATATATATATATATACATATTATATATTATTATATAATAATGACATAATAACCCAAATGATATCTCATCTGTTTCTGTCTTTTCATCCATTAATTTATTCGTCCTATCTTGACGTAGATGTGGGTCAAGCAGAAACAAAGGAGCTGTCACAGCAAGCATCAGGCTAGAACCCCCCCCCCCCCCCCCACACACACACACACCCCCTCCATCACTAACCTCCACACAACAAGCTCTTTATAGTCAAACAGGTGTGTGTGTGTGTGTGTGTGTGTGTGTGTGTGTGTGTGTGTGTGTGTGTGAGAGAGAGACAGTGAGAAAGATAAAGAATGTTTTGTTATTGCACAACAACACACAGTTAAACCAATGAACTGCATTCAGCTGAATGTGCGGATGCTGTGTGTGTGTGTGTGTGTGTGTGTGTGTGTGTGTGTGTGTGTGTGTGTGTGTGTGTGTGTGTGTGTGTGTATGTGTGTGTGCGTGTGTGTGTGTGTATGTGTGTGTGTATGTGTGTGTGTGTGTGTGTATGTGTGTGCGTGTGTGTGTGTGTGTGTGTGTGTGTGTGTGTATGTGTGTGTGTAGTGTGTGTGTGTGTGTGTGTATGTGTGTGTGTGTGTGTGTGTGTGTATGTGTGTGCGTGTGTGTATGTGTGTGTGTGTGTGTGTGTGTTTGTTGTGCAGTTTCAAAGACTGCCATGTTCACAGAAGGGCCACACATAAGTGAAGGACGTTACAGAACAATGTGACATCAGATCATTTTGTTTTCATTTGAACCAAATTAAATGTTATTCTTATATTATTTCACTTAAATGTAATTGATCTTTTAGTTTAAATCTTGGTGTGACAAATGTATTTGTCACGTTTGGTCCTAAAGAAAGAACGAGATCACGGGTACAAGCGGCCGAAATGGGTTTTCTCAGACGGGTGGCGTCTCCCTTAGAGATAGGGTGAGAAGCTCAGCCATCAGGAGAAACTCGGAGTAGAGCCGCTGCTCCTTTACGTTGAAAGGATTCCAGTTGAGGTGGTTCATCTAGTAAGGAGCCACCTGGGCGCCTCCCTAGGGAGGTGTTCCAGGCACGTCCAGCTGGGAGGAGACCCCGGGGAAGACCCAGGACTCGGTGGAGAGATTATATCTCCTCACTGGGAACGCCTCAGGATCCCCCAGTCAGAGCTGGAGGATGTGGCCCGGAGAAGGGAAGATTGGGGTTCCTTACTGGAGCTGCTGCCCCCGCGACCCGATCCCGGATAAGCGGTAGACGATGGATGGATGGTCCTATTTTTGATAATGCAATACATCTTTTTGTATTAGGTCTTGCATTTTCTCATTTCTTTGCGTTCATATAATCAGTTCTGTTTGTAAAGACTCCCAAAAGGCCGAGTTTATATTTTCAGTTTCTGATGTCAGAAGATTCTAAGGCCATGGCAGCCGCAGACAGCGCAGAGCTTCTGCCTGTCAGACTGGACCAATCTAAACCTTTTATTATTGAGGGGGGATACGAGCGGCCCCTCCTGATATGTACTGATCGTTGTTTTTGTTTAAATCTGATATGCTCAGTCACTTTCATCATGTTTGAGCATTTGTAACTGACTGTGCACACTTTGGTGCAGAAGTTAGCAGTAATTGGCAGCTCACGGAGGTTCCCCAAGTCAGCAGGACGTCCTGAAGTGTCCTGAAGGTCTTCATCATGACCTTGCGCCCTTTGCATGTTCACATAAAAGGCCTCTTCATCTCAGAATCCATCAGTCCCAGAACAACTCTGCATGTGACTATAGAAAACGCTGAATCAGTCTGCAGAACAGCCAAAAACTAAACAAGACTATATCATAAGAAGTGAACTGCAAAGAGTGAAGAGACAGAACTCGCCCCTTGTTGAATTTCGGGAGAGACGGGAGCAGGTTTGAACCTGTGACCCTCTGGTTATCTCATTAGATATCATCCCTCATGTTGCTCAAGCTCAATGCGCTGAACTGGATCTGACACAAACCATGAAGATGTGATGAAACGGTTAAAAGTTGTGTTCTGTATCTTCTCTTTCTGTTCATTCGGAAGATTTCTTTGTTGTTTTTGTTTTGCTGCATTTATAAACTTTTAAGTTGCATTCAAATGCTGTTATGTTGCGTAATAATACTGCATCAAAACTAGAGAGTTAAAAATAGAGTTTGAAGTGAGAGAAATGTCCAACGTCAGCAGAGACTTCTGGATTGAGATTTTACAGCTGCTTAATTCTTCTTATCTTGTTAAATTAGACGTAATGCTTGTCGGCAGAGTCCTATGTGTTTCCCGATCGAGAGGTGTCAACATCCTTTCATTACAGTAGCAGGGTGTTATCCGTCTCTCACATGTGTATTTCAGTGCAGATTCAATCAATTTATAACCAGGCTAACTTTGATGTTGCTGAAAGAACCCGACCCCTGTTGCGTAATGATGAGTTTTGCATGTGAGGGTTCTGTCCCACAAGCGTTGCAGATGATGCCTGCATTGTCAACAGACTTTGAAGGAGAACAGCGGGGGATGTGAACAAAAGTTGATGCCAAAGCTGGAAAGAAAACTTCAATGCACATTTTTGTGCAACGATTGATCTTCTTAATTTATGGTTTGCAATCGATTGCATGTGTTTGTGGATGTAAGGCAGTGAGAAGTTCAGATGCAGTTGGAAGACTTTGTGGTGCATATATGAAAGGATCTACAGCAGTAGCCGTGGTATTAGTGTGTTTATAGTTCACCTGCATGCTTGTACAACTCCACACTACTTATTCTTGGATGCTACACAATAACACAGAAGAACAAAATGACTACAGCTGCAACAATCAGTCGACTTATTGGGTAGTCGATCGGCAAAAACATTATCGGCAACTGTCATTTGTCATGCAAAAATGGTGGAAAATGCTATTTCCAGTGTCTGTCCTGCTTTTTCTATCATATTAAAGTGAATATTTTTGGGTTTTGGATCTAAAGACATCACTTTGGACTTTGAGAAACCGGGATGGACAGTTTTCACTATTTTCTGACGTATCATGGACCATTCGGCAGATTCATCAGCCGTAAAAATTAATGTTTTTACCAACCGTACCTTGAAACTGCCAAAAGTTATATTTTTATATTTTCCAAGCAATTCCTCTTCGGGTTGGAACTAACATGAGGAATGAAACGGTACGACTGAGTGTAGCTTGTGCTCCACCTGCTCAGAGCGGCAAGGGAGTTAAACACGAGTAGATGAGGAACGCTGATGGAGAGCATTCACACCAAGAAGCTAAATTGCAACACTTCATCACAAAATAATTCTAACACTCCAAGCAAAACAAAAATGACAAGAACTAACATTATAAGCATATGCGAGGTGCAATTTTTCCCTTTTTAAAACTGCATTATTTGACCATCCACGTGTCACCTGCACCGAACGTCATAGCGCTTTGCTAGCTGCACTTTGTTAATTTAGATGGAGCGCGTGGCAGAAAACGAGTGTTTTAGTAAAGAAAGCAACACTGACAATGAAATTGGGTGTTTGAGAGTGATAAAATAGAAAGAGAGAGCAAGCGATCCATTAAGGCTAACCATTTCTGTTTGGAAAAGTTCTCCCTGGCAGCAAATTCATCCCAATCATCAAGCTCTAATGTAATCACTTTATGAGTCCAAGGCATAATGAATATAGTGTTTAGGTGTGCAGATCCAGTCCTGGCCCCCGGTCCTCTAGAGGGAAGTGTACATTTCTGTGGCATCCTGTATTTATTTGAAATACCCTCTGTCTGGTCTCGTAATACAGACACAGGCAAGTGGGCATAGAAACCCTTTTCTATTCCATCCATTTTCATGATGCGGTCTCGCATTAATGGCACTCTCCATATGTTTTAAAGAAATAAAGCAATAAAAGTTGCTCTGCTCTGCCTTCACTCAATTTGTTTCCATTTTTAGGTTAAAGTATACAATTTGTCTCCATTTTACTAGAGTGGTATATTTAGATTGCATGGGTCTTGAGTCTTGGCCAGCTTGTTGGCTTTCTTATAAACTGTACTCTGTGTACCTACCGTACGTTGGAATAGACGCTCAGTGTTGGATGTAAGGATACGTGTGTTCAGGTTTTTGGATTGTGTTCTTGTTAGGGTGTTAAAGTCCCCGACACAGCATTGACACCATCATAGGGCCCTAAAACACTCCGCTGAAACCACACTGAGGAGATGTTTGTGCACAGCGATGCACTGGTTTTACCCTGCAGAATACTTCATTTCCATTAATGCAATAGAAAACTACTTATTCAGTTTCTTGGCAAGAGCTGGATAAGTACATTGATACCGCTCTCATGTCACGGCGCTACGTATGGAGCGAGAGCCAAGTAGCATGTAGCTTAGCTTAGCATAAAGACGAGGAAATAGGGACAGTTTAACAATATACGGCACAATTACATAAGCTGTAAACTAAATCATATGTCTGGAATGAAACACATATAATATTTACATTTCTTACCAAATTTATATAAAAAATCTGCATTTCATGCGTTATAAAATAGCTCAACATGCCATTAACAAAAAACACATATTGTCATTTTTACCTTTGTGTCTGTATAAAATCACGAGAGTATTATGTTAATCAGCTTTAGAGATGCTGTTAGATCTTCGGAGCCGTCTTAGCTGTTTCACTCAGTCTTTATCCTAATCTAAGCTAACCTTCTAGCTTTAGCTATGCACTCGATGCACCAATATAAATGTTGTATTATATCCTCATCAAACTCTATGTAAAAAAGCCATTCATTTAAAAGAATAGTTGTATTTTGGGAAGATTCACATCTGTCTGGTAAATATAAGGCTACTGCAAGCGGCTGGTTAGCGGTGGCTAGGTAGGTTAGCTAAGCAAAGAAACACAATCTGCCTTCATGCACCTCTACAGCTCCCACATATCTGTTTACAGTAGTAACAAGAAACTACAAGACAGATATTAAGTGTATTTCCTGTCATTTTGTACTGTTTTTTTAAAGGTGTGATTTGTAACATTTTACTGCTTCTCTGCACAAAGCAACAATACAGGTGGGCTTTGCCTGTTTCAGTCCTGATGGGAGTTCAAATCTCTCCATGCAGCCACAGCCATGCAGCCGAAAAAATAAATACCCAAATGTACATAAACTCATAAAATAGAAGTGCACTAAAGATAGGGTTGGACAGAGTCTATGTAAAGGTATCCAGGGCTTGTTTTAGAGGAAAGCTCAGCAGTATAGATGGGGTGTTGAGAGGACAAACAAACCCTGAGCGTCTCCTCTCACACCTGCTGCAGGACGGCTCGGCTCTGTGGGCTCCAGCTGATTTTAGATCCTCCTCCCTCTGTCGTCACTGTGTATGCAGAAGTGTCTGCTTCCATCCGTGCATTTGTGTGCTAATGTGCGAGCGCCTTCGTACATGTGCATGATTCAGGCGTCCCGCTGCCAACACCCACAATGCCCTGTTCCAGACTTCACTCATTCGACTCTAGTTTGTTTTTGACTTAACGCTTGTCTGAACATGACTCCTGTCCAGGTCCAGACTCGCTTCAGTTCATTTGTACAACATAAGAGGAAACATCTCAACATTCCTCGCTTCAGAGATCTAGCTTATGTTTCATTTGGTTTGACTATCATTTATTTTGGGTATGATGAAATTGTACTTATTTGAAGGTAAAATTAAAAGTAAGCGCTGCTGCAATAAAACTGCAAGTGCGCACAACCTCTGTAAGCACGATAGGTCAACGTGGAACCAGGAACCACGGTCTGCAAATTTGATATTTACAACTCACAATTTCAGTAATAAATGTACCTTTTTCATTATTTTTCTTATTCAACATATGTTTAAAGGGGACACTGCTAAGACAAACCTTTGAAAATAAGTAACATCATTATATTTGACATTTTTATTTCTGTCTTATTTCAGCTTTATGCAGCCATCTATTACCTGCTGAACAGAACACCAGCAGTGCCAGAGCTGTGAACAGCTGTAATAAAGAGGAGAAATATAGTATAAACTAGCTGCCATGTTTTACGGCCATAGCACAGTCTTGCTTAAAGCTCACCATCTGTCCATGTTACTTATATTCTAACATATGTGAAGGTTATGGCCGCGTTGTCTCCAGCAATAAAAAAAGCATGTTGCTGTTAGCTGTATGGAGACAGAAAATAGTTCCTGTGCACTGAGACTTCTCCATCCTTTCATCTCCGTCTTTTATGGTCTTTTAACCCCCCCCCCCCCACACACACACACACTTCCCCCCTCCGTTGTGCATGTGTTTGTAATAATGAGCTGTGCCTGTGAGGAGTAAATGCCACATGGTGGTATTCAATAGAGAACAGGTGACCTGAGTTTATCACACAGAGAACCAACCTAACATCCAGTCAACAGCTTGCGTGAGTCTGCACCCAAACCTTCCCAACGTACCTGTTTGTGTGTCGAATCAGTGTCACGCGACGGGTCAGGGGCGTGGTGGATCATGCAACAAAAAAAAACTCAACGGGCCACGCTCCCCCGCCGGCATTCACATCAATTGGTGCTGACACCTGGCAAGCGCTCCGGCGTTTTCACGTATGGGAGAACATCGACATGCAACTTCCTCCTGCGGTTTGGGTCGCTCCCCAAACGTCTTTCCATTACCTTCCAGTGCCACACAGATGTTTGGGTCGATTTCGCGCTGTAACTCTTGAAGGTCTGGCTTCAGTGGCCTTGTTGTGCTGATGGTGGTTGTTTGGCTGCACCGAATGGATTTACAGGAGTGTTTATTTGAGATCAGATTGCCATCTGTCTGGAGCTATGGAGCCTTTGTAAGTTCAACCAGTAGATGCAGACACTGTGCATCTGTATGGAATTCATGGCTCTATGTGTACAGTTAATATGCCATGTGTGACATGTAGGGCATTCATAATCCACAAGTAAATGTAACAGTCCAGGCTTCTGGAGTTAATTTGAGAGCACACTGGTCCATGATTGTACAGTAGCATGCACTATACATACAAATACAATATATTACAAGAAGGAAAAGGACACTTTGGTCCAATCACATATTTTACTTATTGGTAAAGTGGCCTTAAGATTTCAGTCCTGGTTGATTTGGAGACGCCCTAATTTACTGGTGGAAACAGAAAATGCAGTTTGATACCACTAGAACACGTTTACACTTTATTTTTCTCCTACCATCTGAATACACCTGTATTCACCCTCAGTCTGATTGCTAGAGTCTGACAGTCTCTCTGATTGGCTTGCAAGATAAATATGGTGCACCTTTGCAAAGGTAGTTCTCAAGCCATGGGGGGAGATACTCAGACGGGGGGGGGCGGTATATTGTAATGAGCCTGCACGTGACTCAGGAAGGGAGTTAAATCTGAATGAGCAGGTAACTGTGTGACACGACTGCTTAATAGGAACAATATGTTCCATCTGCTCTCAGGGCTCATCGTTAGAGTTGTGATGCTTTAAGCTTTATTACAGCAAATCTTACCGAACGTTTTTTTAAGCTAAAACACATTATAGAGAGTAATGTTACTCAAGTCTGTTTCATAAGCTGATGATGAAGGCACAGCATTTCCTGCCATCCTGATTGGACCGATACATTAAGGTGAAGCAGCAGTGTTATTATACAAAGCGTGCGTATAAATGGACGCCATCAACTTACTATTTCATCCTTGATTCCGTGAACTTTGCTAAGATATTGATGGGAGTGAAGCTGTGGATTACAGGTTGATCGCTGCTTGCCTGTCAGATCTAATGTTACAACACTTCCTGTGCTGCAGAAGCCTCCACGCTCGACTGTTTTCATTTGACCTGTGGTTTAGAATCTATGGAAATTGATGAAAATTGTGGTGGAACTATTTATATCGCTAAATGATCGAGTGTAGGTGGAGGGAGTAAGGGATAATTTAGGTATGATTCATCGCTTGCATAGTTGATTTTTCTTAAAAGCCTTTATTTATTCAGGAAAGGTTTGGTGAACATGCACGCTCTGTTCTGCATGACTCATGCACTTCTGCATGCAGGAGCTGCACTGTTTCACTGTTCAATGGATGTGGAGGCTAAATGTTCAAGGACACCCACTTTGAGGTCAGTAACGCATGTATATATATGAGTATAAAATACCCTTGTTGGAAAACCGGGAGTGTTGGCTCTGCACAAACAAGTTAATGTAACAACCAGGAAGGAAAAAATTAATGTGTCTTGTGATCAGAACAGGTTATAATTTTAGGCTTAAGACTTGGTTAAGGTTCGGGGAAAGATCGTGGGTTAGGGTTAGGGTTAGGGTTAGGGTTAGGAAAAAGGCCAACATGGAGCTTCAGTATGTCGGTAAGAATCTTTTGAGAAACAAGAAAAGTTAGAAGTGGAAACGACTTTGTTCAGTTGGGTTCAAACTTTCTTTTCATGAGCTAAGCAGTCGTATTACCGTTCAAATGTGTTTCATTACGTACAACAGTGAGGGAACGTGAACACGCCAGTTCAGAACTTTCAGTCTGTTGTCTGTATAAGAAGCACCGTTTATAAAGTTAATAATAGCTCAGCAGCTCATTATTAATGGCAGAGTTATCGATTGATATTGTTTCTGGGTCTTTTGATAAGCTTTTAATGAGGAATATGTTTTGTATTCAGTTTAAATATTTGACACATCATGCACAAATAACAATCTGTATATATGGATGGACGGATTCAGAGCCATAGTGAGTGTTTTAATGTATTGCATTGTTTGGATAACATGCAGCCATCCAATAATAAGCAGATCTGTGTAACCAGAATACACTTTGCTGCATATTTTTCGTATGACCTCGTCCGTTTGATACCCCAACATGTTATTTCCTGCTTCCCACTCTCGAGGACGACCTGATTGTGTATTTCACCCTTCTCCATCTGTGTTGCGTTCAGGTCCAGACTATTGTGCCCTTCCTCAGGATATCACAAGATCTGGTTACTGCACAAGCAGTGCCACTCCCTTTCGTTCTGGGATCTACTCGCTGCCCTTGCGAGGCCTCACTGACCTGAAGATGACGCTTCGGAGAGACTCGTCCATCCACGATGCACGAGGTGTGTTTTGTTCTTCACAACAGGGACTAATTCCTGCGTATACATCCGATGCATGACAAAGACAATTCTCTTACTGGACCAAAAACAAGTTATTTCCAGCGCTTAATCTAATTCAGGCAGTGTCTACATTATTTCAGGTTGTGCAAGACTTACCCTCGGTATGCTTTCCCCTTTTCTTCTTCCTTTTCTTCTTCTTCTTCTTCTTCTTCTTCTTCTTCTTTCTCTGCCCTTTGCCACAGAGGGAAAGGAGGTAATAGCGTTCACTAATTTGGCCCTGGGTTGCACAGTCAAAGCCATATGCCAGAGTGAATCTGTAAAGCTAACATTAGGCAGCAGATATCTGAGGCTAGCGGCTGTGGGCTTTGACATCCTGTATTACACCTAATTGCCACCAGACATTACATCGAAGTCTCTGCAAAAATCCCCCACAACCACCTGCTCCTCGCTCTGTTTACCTTTTAAACCGGGAATAATGCAGCGCAGAGCAGGGCGAGAGTTCCTCTCTGTTATTTTCTGACACCCGATCTGAGGATTGGGGAACTGGAATGTCAGTAGAAATTTGAATTTGAGACGTGTTAGGATAGTTAAGGGGTATCCCCCAGTGCATTGTGTTGCAGGGGTACAGTGTATACTTTTCTGATTTATGTGTTTTTGTAAGAGTAATGAGAGAAGGGGGAAACAGGGCAGGGGTAATATGGAGGCATAACCATAATTAGGTGAATTATAAGTTTCAGTCATTTTCGTAATATGGGGGAAACTTTTAATGAACGTCACAGCGAGAGGAGTGCAAATGTATTCTATGCACAAACGTGGTTGTGGTGATGATGCGGTGAGTGAACATTTTTAGCAAATAACAGTGTCTCATGTGGGCTGCATATGAATTAATTTCCCTCTGTCGCTCGCTCCTCCGACATGAAAGACGGGAAAACTCTCCGCTCCTTGACAGTGCAGTGATGAAATGATTTCATAGCGCTGTATCCTCTCACACCACAGTGTCAGACCCTGGATAAATCCAGCACTTCTCGCTCTCCTTTCGACGAGTAAAGCCTCCTGCGACTCTGAAAGAGTGCTGAGAATAATAACCCAGTTATAAAACAACGTTTACGGAATTTATGACTCCACTTTGGAAGGAAACCATGCAGTTTTGCTGCAAACTTAATTAAATTTCTCTGTCTGGTACACTTGGACACTCCACATCCAAAAGGTGACCTCAGCGATACGACTTGGCTGTTGGTTGTGATGGATGTTGTGAGTTACAGTTCCAGTTTAGAAAGAAGAAACTGGCTTGTAGACTGAATACCTTTTTCTTAATGAAACAATAAACCTTTTTGATGGTTTTACGTTATTAAGTTATTTTCCCCACAGATTGTCTCTTATCATTTATTATAATCAGCTTTAAAACTGTAACAGGTAGTTGTACTGTACTCTATATTAGCCTCGGTGGTGTACGTGCAAAGAACGACGGCCTGATGCCCAGTTGATTGTCTTTGCTTGCATTCTTGAAATATTGTCAAGTAATTGTAATATTGGAGCTGTAGGTTGGGGGGGGGACCCCACGGTTGTTTCACGCAGTGGTTAAACCCTCTGGAAACATATACAAGTTGTGTTACATGCTATTTTTTGTTTGTTGCTTTGGTCGTTTGAATGCTGGGCAATTAGCTTCTTTGTTAGCGAGCACTTTGTATGCACTTAGTCCAACGCTCTCCAACATTTGATGTGACTGTGTGAAGCAGCACTTGGTCTTGGAGGTTGGGCACGTAGACAAACCGCAATACAAGCTGAGGCTTTGCAAACAACTGCAGTCGGTGTTTCTTCAGTCTGGCGTTGCTCTAATGTTGCTCCTGATATGCTACGTTTTAGCATATCACAGAAGTAGCATATAGAATGTAAGTAAAACAAGAAACTAACTCACCGTACTTCACTAGGAGACATATTTGTTATCAGGTTGCCCATTCATGATGTCTTTACAACAGCTGACTCGAGGCGAGTTTGGGGAAATTAAAGAGTTTTGTTATGATCCTGTAGTTGCAGCTTGTTGACACAGAAGCTTCTGTTTCTCTCACAGGCAGCGCACCCCTGAAGGAAACGACCATTACATACATATCTGAGTCGACAGACATAGAACAATATTCAAGCTTCCCTTGATGAACATTTCACTGTGTGTGTATGTGTGTGTGTGTGTGTTTGTGTGTGTGTGTGTGTGTGTGTGTGTGTGTGTGTGTGTGTGTGTGTGTGTGTGTGTGAGTGAGAGAGAGAGAAAGTGGTAGACAGAAAGGTGAAGGAGATTTACAGCCCTAATCAAAAACTGGCTCGCGGTTGGAAATGTAGCGTGAATGATGCCATGAAACTGTCCCCACTCTGATGCTGTGATTTATCACACAATATGGGAGTCATAAAAGAACACCAGTTAAGAAAGAAAAATCAAATCAACGACAGGGACAAACTTCCATAAGCTGTCTTGTGTAGTGTAGCCCGCATGCATGACCGTCCATGTGTCCTTGCCAGAAAAGCAAACAAAATGTACATTTGGATATTTTCTTTTTCGCCTTGGATGTGACACAAACCTGTTGCCGCCGGGATGATGCATCGTGCCGCCAACCCTTCATCAATATGGATAATTACGCTTTCTGCGAACTCGTTGCTGTTGCGTTGTAAATATTTTTGCAGGGAATCGGGTTGTTATTCCCACGGTGGCTCCACACAGTCCAGGCTTTCCTCAGATGAACCCGAGCATGTCCCGTGTGTCACTGTGTATCTGTGCTGAGAGGAAGCATGACCAACTGCACTTTGGCACTTCATTAAACAAATCACTGGAACGCTTAAGGCACGAGCCTGCAGGTACTCCCACAGAGGGAGGGTTGTGTTCAAGTCTTTGTCTCCTCATGGAATACACACATATGAACATTTATTCATAATTTAATAAGTTTAAACATTTGTGCAGAAACGATAAGTCTGTCAGTGGATCGACAGAAACTTTGGACAAGTGTTAATTGTTTATCAAATAAATATGCACATATTGCTCACACATAGCACAAATATGCTCTTTCCAGCCTCTCAGATGTGGATGTTTTCTGCTTCTCTCTGTTTTATATTATTCTAAATCTAATGTGTGTGTGTTTTAGTGTGTAGGCTGCACAACACTATGTGACAATGTCAAGTTCCTCCTCCAAAGAGGTTCTGTTTACGGTTTGGTTTATTCATCAGCAGGGTTACGGAAAAACTACCTGTACTGTAGGAGCCAATTAGCACTCCTGCTATAAGTAAGAACTAATGTTTGTTGACGGAGATGTTCTGCCGGAAGGTAAACAGTTTTTTGACCACACACACTCGGACACACACACACAAGTGCACCGAGGTAGCGTTTGCTCCAAAGGCTAAGTTATTGTGTGTCTGACAGTTGTTAAATTAATTGAATCAGTAATATCGCGGATTTGACATAAGTACAAACATATACAATATATTCTCATTATGACAGGAATAGTTTGAGATTTCGTCAACTGAGGGTGAACGAGGTCTATCTGCACTTTGACCAGTTTTGAGAAAAATGCATTTGAAAGTTCAGCAGTTCATAACGTGGACAGTATAAAACCAACTCCAACCCATGCTGACACATCACATGCTGCACACTAGGTAGTGAAGTTAACACTGTGTATGGGGAGAAACTAAACTCATTGTGCAGATAGACCTTTGTGGTTCTATTGTTGGAACACCAGAGTCCCAAGTCTCTCTGACATTTCCCCCCCGAAGATTTAACCCTCAACTGTATTTTATGCAACTTAGCTTCATTTTAAGCTCTAAAGATGTTTACACAAGTTCCACGTGGCAGGAAACTGCTAATAAATCTGAATTTTTAAGACTTTTTATTAAACTACTGATGATCTTAACTTGAACTACTATCTACTAGATTACATATAAAACAGCAGAAAAAACGTTTTGAATAAGTTCTTCCTGTGCTTAAAATGATCACGTGATTAATTTCCCGCCCTGCTATTGGTCGTCAGCAGATAGACCTTTGTGATACCAACATGATGCTTGAATATGTGGAGATAGACCTTTGTAGATCTCACTGACTCAGCAAATATATACAAACTCTGCATAAATGAGTGATGCAGATAGACCCTGTTCACTTTAAAGCCCTTTGAGACATAGACCTCAAATCTGTCCAATTTGTCAGATAGACCTTGTTAACCCTCAGTTGACGATATGTAAAATGAAGTGACTCACTTTCATTCCAAGTGTTTCACGAGAACGTTAACTCTCTATGGTTTGTGAGAGGATCTGCTTGTGGGACAAATAAAAAAATGTAAAAGTCCAGCGACGGAGAGCAGGTCGGAGCACAGCCCGAAATAGAACAGGGAATCCTAACGCTTATATTTAAAGGGGTGGGAAACACCTCCTCCCACGTGTGTGTCACACTCGCACACAGACAGAAACAGGAGTCTTGACTATAATAAATGAACTGCCACAGCGGTGCTATTTCAGGTTGGGTCACTGGAATAATACGGGGCTGGAGGCGCAGCCGGGGCAGCGATCACACGTTGCATTGCGTGTGGTGCTGAGTGTGTTTCTGCCTCCTGTCACACACAGACAGACACACAGACAGACTTCACCATTAAATCCTAGTCTGACTAGATGAAACATTCTCAGTGTTCAGTTTCATCTCAGGAGGAAAGTGCTCTGGAAATATGAGGATTTAAGTCGATGGAGTTTTGCAGATTTTGTCTGTCACACTTGAAAATAGTCAAGAAATCTGATAAATGTCAAATCCTGTGTTTTTTAAAGGTTCCCTGTGGCTCTTTAAACCTCTATGGAGCTGCTTTTCTATGAGTGGGTACCTGTTTTATTTTCCTCATGCATGTGCACAATGATAAAGCTTCACACGGGCGACACGATGCAAATTCATATAAATGATGTCAAATTTCCACACACCAAGATGTGTAGCAATGCACCGACAAAGGCCGAGAAGAGGAAGACTAGTAAACATGCATGTAATCAATGCTGGATTTAAAATACTTTTAAGAAATTGGCTTTGAAAATGTTTTACGAGGAAGGAAATGCACTCCACATGTTTGTTGGGCCTCAAGTGGGTTTTACTAAGTAACACTGAATGCTGATAAGCTTTTGTTGTTTGTTTCCGAGAAAACTCCACATGGCACCACAGGGGTATTATCATTATCTTTCAGCACTTTTCTAAAATTTATTGTTCTGTTGTTTTCCAGATTATCATTGAATTCCTTCATGACATCGATCACTCTGCAACCTTAGAAAGCTACAGCGAGTTAATTCCCTTCTGATTGTTTTTAAGATCTTTCACCACCATTTGCAATTCATTCTAAGGTTTTGCTGCATTTGCTGCGCAATGCATTGTGGGAAGGCACTGTACATCTGCAGCACACTCAAATAAATATACTCACTTTACAGTATAGTATGCATAGGCTACTACATTTTTTAACGGTTAAACGTTTGTTCTGAGCTTGAGAGTTAAGTTCCCATGAAATCAAAATAAATATTTAAGTTGTTAAGCCTGCATCTCCATCACCGGCAGCACTGCCAGCTTCAGATCTTGGCTCGTGCAAGTATGGCCTCCATCCAGAAACAACTTCTTCATGATCATCTTCTTTGCTCATTTTGTACCTGTCCAATTGTCTATTGCAAACACCAAATCTTATTCCGAGCCAAGGAAACTAGGAAACTCTGCTCGTCGTTTCTTTTGAACTTCAAGTCCTTTATCTCCAGATCCAAGAACCTCCCGTCACCAAGCCTTTCATCCAGATTCACACAAATGCTCTAGACACTTGAAAACGTCTGCAGACAAGAATAAGGGAAGCGGATCACCTCTCGTATGGCTCCTCTTACCCGAATGCATCATTCAGTCTTATAGGACTTTCTCTCCTCATCACATGACTACTTGCAGCTCCACAGCTCTGCTTCCCCCAGATCCACTCTCAGCCCCCCAGACTCTGCCCCTGCACTCCATGCCCACCCAGGTACCTCCACAGAGGGGCTTGCACCCCAGTGGAAACAGGCCTGGTCTGGTTACCCACCTTGGAGATGATGGATTGACGGCTCACTTACGGGAAAGGCCGGGGCCTTCAGGTAAACAAGCGCAGAGCTGTATTAAATATGAAGGAGAGAAAGAAAACATGTCCTACCTTTTGGCTCGGACGAAGGGAAAAGGAGACAGGAATGTGGTTTATGCTGTATGCATTAAAACCTGAAGCTGACATGTCGCGTTAAAAAGAGTGCATGTGCAGGAGTCTCACTCAGGCCAATTCTCATCTCCAGATAAACTTAATGTGACTCGGCTATTTGTGTTCTAATTGCTTTTCCAAATGAGCGGATTACATTAAGATTGTATCTGCTACTTGTACACTTGACGCAGCGCTTCAAACATGAATGCTACCTTTTAGAAATGCCTTCGGATCCTTGATAGTGGTGACATTTTCTCTCTATCCTGCCTTCATTTTCCTCCAATGGGCCGACCACGCAATGATCCATGGGAAGACAAATCAACAAGGAAATTGAGCTAGATCTTTGCCCTCCAGAATGCGGTATAAAAGCCATTTTGCTCATTACCCTGCCACGAGGAACGTTCACTAGCATTACTCTCCGATTGGTCCTGATGGCAGTAATTTCATTTTCTAACAATCTTATCCTGACAAATTAATTTCTGCTCATTTCTTTCATGCCAAGAGGAACTTCAATTCAGCAGTGACAAATACTGAGACGGACAAAATGAGATAATTTAAGAGACTTTAAATGATGATTAACCAAAGCTCCAACTGCCTGGCTCTACCAAAGACAGGAACGTCTACGTTACCTAAAGAAAAACTGCTGTAAACATTTAGCCATATAAATGAGAGGAAATTAATTAAATGCAGGGCGGGCGGTTTGGCGCCATGGAAAGAATACACAATTTAAAGTCTTGCGTCAAGGAGCCAAATGGACAAAATGAAGGTGATCAGTCATATTTTGCTGCTTTTTGACATTAAGCATATGCTTTTTTTTCTAAGAGGTCAGCGAAGCAATTTAGACAAATTGGACAAAATTGCAAAGGTAAACAGAGGGAGAGGTCTCGTAATGTTTCTCTCAGTCTCTTTTTCTTTCCCTCGTTCTCAGACACTGTTTTGTTTAGTAAATCCCTTACCTGAATTTTCTGTAACGGTAACAGTGAGACAGAACGACTCCGTCAGGGCTATCAGGGGCGGGACGCGGTTATGATGTTTGACTGCATCACCATTCTCCAAGCCAACTCAAACTTCACTTCTTTGCCCTAGAAAATACCTGTGCACCTACTGAAACTGCACTGGAGTATAATATACCACATATACCATATAGATGTAGGTATTTATCTTCATAGTCCAGTGTTACTTTCAATAAAAAGGATATGCTTGTAGATATTTAGTTTCTCGCTCTTGGGAAATTGGACAGGATACGTGATATGCGATTTTTCAGTGGCACACCAGTTATTTTTCAGTACGTCTGTCTTTTTCCAATGTAAAATCATAAATGTGACTATTGTTGAAGTGCCACTTTATCCTACGTGTTCTGTACCAGTACTGCCTTCATCAACCTGGAGGGAAAATGTCTCGTATCTAATGAAGATCTTTTAGGAAACAGTCGACATGGTAGAGTTTTGAACATAAGAATTGAGAAATGCTTCGTAATATTCACCCAGTGCACATGATAACATTGAATAGCTGCTGCAATGACTTTCACTAGTGTTGAAGAAGAGCATGAAGAAAAAAGTTCCTCCTGTACATTGTTTCATGCAACTGGGCAACAAACCATTTTGAGGTGTCGTCATTTGATTTATCCTCCAGGCACAGTTGCAACTCTTTCATAATATGGCGAATCTTTTGCGATTGCACTGGTTGATTGTGAACTTCAGCGCTCTGTATGTTGTTGTTGTCCATTACTTGCTTCAAAATATAGAATATGTGACTTGAATCTAGTTGCTGCTCCCCTGGGATTCATACAAGTGGCTGCAGAGTCGGCCTCACTGCACCTCTCCGGGGTGAACTTGTCAGCTGAGACCAGCCAGGGCCTTTCAGCACCATGTTTTCCATGTGGTACAATAATGGCAAGATGAATCATTGGCATAAGGCACACGCACACACACTCACCGAAACCATTGCTAACACCTTTTGGGTCTAGACATGCATGTAAGGTGATGATAAGTGAGAGCAGGCAGCAAGGTGATTGATCGAACTGACCACAGAAATTAGGTTTACACAGGAAGAGTAACAAATACCGGTTGCTAAGACACTGAAAACCTGCTGCTGCTTTTCTATTCTTTCACAAGTCCTTCTTGTTTTTGTTTTCCCTCCCCTTTTGGAGCTGGATGGAATTCCTCGGTCAGACTTCGCTTCCTTTCGACACTTTCAATGAGGCAACGGTTTACATTGACAGCTTTTCATGCCACCTTATTAGCCGAAAGTGTCATTAAAATGATAATTGTGACCACACGTTTAGTAAAACAGAGTATGTAGAAGTAAAACATTAACCATTCCTTTAAGTGCGGAGCCCTTGACTCGGTTCGGTTTGTTGTCATCTATTTATCTAATGACTCCTTCACAGTTTAGACAGTGGGCTAGATTATGTCCACTCCTGTATGCCTACAAAAGCACGGTGCAGCCATAACCCTAATCACCTAATTGCCCTGCCCTGCCTCATTAGAAAACAAGTCTAACTGGAAAATCACCTTAAGTGGCCTAAATTAATGAGACCTTCACGTTGGATGCTGAGTCACCAGAGGGCTGAGTCAGGGCGACGTCACCACAAAGGAAACTTCTGCTCTATAAACTGTCAATGGGCAGCAGTGGAGAGGCTGACGCTGACCTTCTGACCATCATTACACGTGTCAAACTATTTGCTATGTGTGATTATTGTAACCATGTATTGGCAGATACATGTATATTTGGTTTAAAAAGCTTAGTGACACAGTGACAACTCGCAGAGTTAGTTTGGGAAACTACTGTAGCTGGCGAGCTAACCGCTATCCAGGCGGGATTTTAATAAGCCATAGATTCCTCAACTTTGGGCTCAGTACGTTTCCTCAAAGGTCAACACTGTTGGCTTTTTACTGGTCAGTGGTGATAATTTAGTGGTCAAAATTGACCAAACTCAATGGTGATGATTCACTGTGTACAAGTATGTCCACAAGTCCATTGGAATTCATTTATTTTGATGTAACATTTGGATGTTTCAATGCTGCTGTGACCAGGCCTTAAGGGTATTTGGAGTAGATATTGGAAGATGGTTTAGTCTCTTATAAAGTATGTTCCCAGGGTCCTATGTTCCCCAACTCAAATATCCTTTAAATATGACGTGCTAAGGAAGTGTTATCATCAGTTATTTTCCCTCTACGTCAAATGTTAAGTGTATGGTTCCCTGGGTCAATATGTTAAAATCACACCTACAGCTTAAAGCCTTCTGAAGTTGTAGTCCTAAAAACCTACGCCCTCAAATGTCCCGTCAAGACAGTTTTCTCACTTCAGACATTGATATCTCCATAGTAGCTGAATGGATTTTCCCCATTCAAAGTACATTTAATCATCCCTTTGTTGGATGATAGCCCTTAACAATCTCTTCCAATGTTACTTTATATTAAGAACGTAGGTTCATGGGAACATAAGGATGACCCCATAATGAAATGATAACAAACCTTAAACTGATAAGTAACAAATCATCAAAAACACGCAACAGGACGTTATTGAACTCGTCAATGAATGCCTACTAAATAAGCAAAATGACTGCAGTGATGACCCCATTATTTTACAGCCACTGAGCTTCACAGACCTCATAACTCACCAGCTCTGAGGACGTAGTGTGATGACTTCATTATGTTCGCTCCCATGGTGCAGCATTCCTACCTGTTGCCCTCTGACCCCTGACATGCTGTGTGGACGTTAGGCATGTGTCTCTGGAGCAGAGGAGACGCACATATTCATGGTTAAAACAAGCTGTAAAATATCAACACTGTCAAGATCGTTCAGGGGTAACAGAGTGAGTGGAGGCTTCATGTTGCTGCTGTAACTTTCACAGTTACAATGTAGGCAAAACCCTTTCTTATCTTCCTCATCTCCTTGCCTCCTCATCAACTCCATCTCTCATTTTACTGTCTTCTTGAATCTTATCTTCCACTAGTCTCTTATTTCCTATTGCTCCAGCTGTCAGTCTGCTACCCTGCTGTTCTCCGTCTTAATCGAAAATGTACATTTCATTTATGCTTCCCCATGCTAACCAGGCATGTTTGCGTGCACACCTGTTGTCATGCAGCCCTGTGTATCCTGGGAGGGCACAGCATTTAGAAAATGTGATGCATAATTATTTACCTTACAGGAAATATTTGCTTTGTTACATATTTACTTTTCTTTAGATCCATACCACACTCATGTTTGTGCGTTAAGTACAGAGCTGTAGCCAGGAGGCAATTAGCCTAGCCTAGCATAAAGAGTGGAAGCAGGGGGAACCAGTCGACCGACACCTCGTCTACTACAAGATTTAACCTGTTGCATGTCCTTGATGTAATTTGTACAACAAAAATGAAAATTGAAAAGTTTTACACAGTTGCTTTCTCTACTTCCAGTATTTATGCTAAGCTAAGCTAACAACCTCCTGTACCAGCACCATACTTGGCACACTAATTGTGGAGAGTGGTATCAATCTTCTCGTCTCACTCTTGGAAAGAAAGCAAATACTTTTCAAATTCCCCAAAACATTTCTATTTTTTCATGTTTGCTGTTGGGAAGAGATGTTATTGTAGTTTTTCTTTACTAAAGTGCATTAATTCTTGAATGAGTCAGCTTTACTGTAAGAATGTAAAGCACAGTTATACTAATGCATGCATTGTAGAAGTGTAAGAGAAGCTTCACCTCGAACACTTGGGAGGAAATGGTGATTTTGAACGGTTACTTTGTGCTTTAGTGAACAGATGACTGAGTTTATCAGTCTGTTCTGCCCTACAGCACTACATCTGTCTCGCATCTTCTCAAAGTATTTACCATTCACTTCCCCTCTGCCTGCCATCCGTCTGTGGGAGACAGAGGTGTTGATAGTCAAAAATGATGGTTCTACTGATTCCTTATTTTGGCAAACTCATCGCTTCAACCTCAGTCTTCAGCCTCGGGTGATGTAACTGCAGCCAGACCGAAAGGTGGGGTTGAGTTATAAGGGTGTATTTAAGGTAGAGATGCTCTGCAGCCATGACTGCTCTAGCTGGTTGTATGAAACTGTAGAAGGGAATGAGCAACCTTTAGATTTTTAGCAACAACTACAGTTATTACATCTCTTCATTGGAAGATTTGACAAACTCACTTTGCACTAAACCTTTTATGCACAGTAACAAATCAGATTTGTTATTAATATGTGAACACATTACATTGCAAACTTTAGTTTAGACTGTTTTTATAAACCATTAAAAACAACTAGTCATTCATTTATAACCACTGCATTTAGGAAGTTGGAAGGTTAGTATTGTTACTAACTAGCTTACCTGTATATAGCAGCTAGAGGCTAGCGTGGTTTGAACTTTTCGGGGAGTTATGCTGGTGGACTTACTGTAGATAACTTGTTGTGGTTGCATTTTTTCTGTTAGGTAGAGACGCACTTGACCTCATAATGTTGTTTCTTTTCTTAACCTCGTACCGTTTTCTCAATGGGGCACATTCAAATGCAGTGGTCCCCAAACTATGGGGGCGTGACCCCTCAAGGGATTTCAAAATAAATCTGAGGGGTCAAACAATATTTGCTCGGTACGCCCCCTGTTTGGAGAATCAGGCAGGAGTAACGGCATGAAAGCTAAGCAATGTACTGTTGTGGACGGGGGCAGCGGCTAAGCGTATTTGAGCCACCTAAAAATAATCTAGCAGTTTAAGTCTACGCTACATTTACACCACTTTCCCTTGCTGTCGGACGGCCCTTTCAGACCGGGAACTGAAGCTGCTATCTTTGCTCTCTTCAAAGCCACCAGACTCCATTGACAAATTGAATAATTTAACAGAACACATGAGTTGCTGGTCTACCGCTGCCTTGATCGGTTAGTTTGTCTTATTGTGTGACTTTGGTGTTTTAAAGGGTTAAGTTGGAGCATAGATAATAGATTCAGTTCTACTACAAGATAAACCAGTGACAATATTCTAAATAAAGCTTGTTTAATATAAGTACCTCGTAAAAACCCCACTCCAAAAAACCCAAACTTTCCCTTTTAGGGGTCACAAGTTAAAAAGCTTTAAAGAAATGTGATCCTGTCTCGTCTGCCTGTGAAGTAATGTTTGTAGGAGAACTAACTATTATGATATTGTGTGTGTGTATATATATAAGGCCATTGTGTCGGGAGGTATAGCTTCAGTAACAGTATCTTGTAACAGCTCGATAGCAGCAGCTAGTCTGGTCTCTATGCCTCTTGTCATCCTCTGAGATTGATCAGTTGTGACTGCATGTAACGCCACCTCCACCTCTCTCTCAATATTTGGTCCTTCCCATATCTATTTCCTTCACTCCAGTCAGTGTCTCCATCACTGCCTGTCCAGACAGACAAAAGCTATTCAGGTATCCCTTGTTTGACTTGGGTCAGGGCCTCCAATAACTAATACCTGTAAGCCCTATAATATGGTAATTTGTAGCGGCTGGGGTAAGGAACGTGGATTTATCAATAACTGGCCTCACCAGTCTCATATTGAGCTTAAATTTGGTTTTTCAGAGGGAGACGAGGGGCGCACTGAGGGGTTAGGTGAAACAGAGGTTATTCAATAAGGGGGTGGTTGTTATTCCAAAAGGGAACCAGGGGAACTTATAGGCTGTCAGTGAGCAGGCACTGACAGCCTCGTAGACTGACACTCCGCGTCTCTCCCATGGGGGAACTGGGTAGATGACATGCATGTGCGTACATACATGTGTATATGAACACATAGATATTCATTCAAGCTCAGGAGGGTTTATGAAAGTTCCCTTGCATGAATTCATCCTGTATCAGTCCTGCAGGTACTGTAGTACAAAGGTGTGTAAAACACAGATTCTTTAAAAGATGCAGATTAGTTTTGACCTGATTTTCAGCTGGTTTTAATGCATCGAAGTCTTTCTGGTGCAAGAAGAAAAGCTTCTCTTGGGAACACAGATGCTGATAGTAGAAAAGGGAACTTCTAACAAGAAAACTGAAGCAAGAAAAATTGCAAATAAGCTACTGATTATACACCAAAGTCTTTCAGCCTCTAAGTGAATAAAAATATGTGTGTTTTGGTATTTTGGTCCCCAATTATCTAAGAGATCTCCAGAAGCCTCCTAAATTAGTCAGGAGTAACCAGCAGAGGCAGCGGCTACACACTTTGTAAAGTCTGGAAATACATTTCATGGAAATTTAAACTGAGAAACCAAGCTGTACTTTACTGACAACCTTCAACTAATAACCATGCAATTCCCTATCTTTGCAAACTGAAAGACAGTCAAACTTTTAGCCACACGGTTCTTCTTCGAGACATGAACATGAAGTGAAAAGTGAAATTTCTACTAACGGTGCACGTCGACACTCGTGAAGCAAATGCGTGCACACACACACACTGACGTAAGGTAAACAAAAGGAACGTATTAAGTCTCCTACCGACTGTCTTTGCATCATACCTGGGTCCTGAGCCAGGGAAGTGCTGTATAATGAGCTGCAGAGATGAAAGCCGCTCTGCAGGCAGCAGGAGGCAGACGTCTTTACACTGTGAAGTGTTTTTGGCCGACATTATCTTCTTTCCCAATCTCCGCCGACAAAACAGGAGTAGACCTAGCAGATGGTTGTGATAACATAAAACCATCTTCACGGGGGAACGAACGCGGGAGCACATGCTGCCGGGTCTCTGGGGCTGTTTACCACCACAAAACATTTTACTGCACTCCATTATAAGTTTGTTTTTTGGTTTGCATTATTGAATCATCTTATCATTCATCACTAGTGATATAATATATCAACTGCATTATTTATTTTGATTACCTTCTTATACATGCAGCCCTTATGAAGGTCTTGAACATGTTAGCTTTACATGAATTATGTGGGAAAACTCAGTTTTGCTTTTCATTCTTCAGCTGTCATGTGTTACAAACAATGCCTCGCTAGTTGAGAGACACCAGATATACGTGTTACATCACATCTAAGTTCACTGATTTGACTTTATTTTAGATTCAAGCATTCATCTGCACCTTATTCTACTGTGAGATCCCCCTTGAAACACTGACATATGCTCACCGAATCTGGTTGTGACTGTGGTTGTGTAGTTAATTAGAGCCAATGTGGCCACACAGTTAATCACCTCCATGCCAGCCCGCTCACAGTTTGTTAATACTGGATCCCTGAGATTACCTAGACTTAATGGACTCATTAATTACACACATTTACTGTGTTTTTAATTAGTCATCTGTTCATTTAGCAAATCAGCCGTGTGTTTTTTATTATTGCCAGGAGCTCGGTGTTATGTGGAGTTACTCATAACAGCTGCTCAGTGGTCAGCTTGAAAAGAGAGAATAAATGATGTGTCGGGGACTGGAGCAACTGGAGCTGTGAAAAAGAGTGCGGGGGTGTGTGTCTGCTTTGTTTCCAATGTGTTTGTTTCTGGGAGAGTTGTCTTGAAAATGGCAGTGTTCATTGTCTGACTACAGCGCATGACAGTGTTTGTTCGCCAATTGATTGTTTATCTCGGTACGAGGGTTGAGAAATTTGTCTAGATGTGTGTGTGTGTGTGTGTGTGTGTGTGTGTGTGTGTGTGTGTGTGTGTGTGTGTGATTATGGGATCTCCAGGCACACAGCAGGCGCAGCTCGATCACAGCCCTGAAAGTGATTTGTGAGGCTGTTCCCATCAGGCGAGTCTTGCCTCAGCACAAGTGGAAATGTTTTTCTAATTTGTATATTTTCTGAGGCTGAAACCAAAGCGCCTGCGTGTGTTAATTAGTGGCTGTAAAGTACTTCATGATGTAGCGCCGCGTTGCATTGTAACAAAGCGTTGTAGGCCCGTGTGACCGCTGCTGCTGCTACTGCTGGTTCCCACTCAGGTCCTTGCTTATTTCATCTCTGCTTTGTAATGGGAGTCAGATGCGAAAGTGTTTACAACAGGAATCAGTCACATGCTGTCTAATTAGCTGCAAATGAGCGAACAGCAGAGGCGGATATTTATTTTCCTCCATGTAGTCACGAGTGGCGAGTTAAACCCCACACTGACTCAGGTAGAGGCTGCTTCTGAAGTGAGACATTATTTGTCAACGATAAAGAGAAAGATGTAGAAAGAGTTCAGGACAGTGGACGCATATTATAAAGTACAAAGCTGCTTTATTTCTTCATTACTGACTAATGCAACACATGGACCCGGAACCCAAAGCTTTATGGGTTCAAGTTGTGTACCAGTAGAAATTAAAGGTACCCTGTGGAGTTTTCTCGTAAACCAACATCATGTTTACAATCAAAGTGTCCAACCAGAACGTGTTATGTTTGTTCTTGAGGCCGAACAAATGAGTTTAATGTGTTACCTTCCTCTGTATCTTTTAAAAGCTGCATTGTTGATATCTTCTAGCGAGAAGTCTTGGGCTCCCTCACGTTTGTTGGCTCGTTGCTGTGTTTCTTGGCCCATTATCACAGCTGTCAAACAGTGGAATAGTGTGAAAGCTTTGGCATGACTGTGTGTTACATTGACAGCGAGACACAAAACTGGGACCCACTCTCAGCAACATGGCACGACTGGCACTCATAGCATCCACAGACTAGCTTTTACATGAGCAGGTACATGAAGATAAGAAACACACTAGCATTTGCATTGTTTCAAACTTCATAAAAGCCTCAAATAAAGAAGAAGAAATGGACAAGCAAGTAGTTTAACACGTGAACAAAATGTTGCTGATACAGACAATAAAGTCATTGCACCGTGGGCATGAGAAAGGGAGAGATTCCCAGTCTAAGTAAGAAATAACATTTCCATGTGAATGAATGATTCACAGTCTGACTCGTCCAAACTATTGATTTATGATAATTGTAATTCCTCCCCACACATGTGCCTTTGCCACTGGCCATACAGCAGCCATTTAACTCTGCGGAGCGACACATCTGAAGGCGACCTGTGACTCTGCTCATGAATGGAAGCAAAGGAAGGGGAGGTCCTGTCCCATTGTCCACTTCAATTAATCTTCAGCCAGGACAAGGCCTCTTTCATTCACTTTCCCCGCCAGTGTTTTATTGGGCTCTCCCAAAACGGGTGGGCGATGATGGCCCCACAATTCAACATGGATCTCGGAGGGGTCAAATGTCGGATGTGTAGGACGACGTGAAGAAGAAAGACAGGAAAAGGAAGTGTCGGGGTCAGGACAAGAAAGCAGGAGGGACGGGTGGATGAATGGAGGAGAGCCGGGAGGAACAAATTGTAGTTTGAACAGCGTGAACTTGAACTCTGCAATAAAAGTGGGAAAATAATTCAGGCTGCAAACACCTGCAACTTCTGTAACAAATCCCAGAGGAAGGAATCAGTATTGTCCCAGATTCTTTCTTTACTTATTGATATTTGTATTTTTCAGTCATTTATTCCCAATACCACAAATCCATAAAGGTATGAAAATAATACAAAATCTTCATATCAAAAATAAAACTAAATTGAAAGTAATATTCTCGGATCAAAACGAAAAATGCATTATCTATTGCAGATATTTTTCTTATTATTACATCCCATTAGTCCACATTTTCTTTAAACATCGTCTCTTTTAATGCTCTGCCTTTGTTTCCGTTCATACAATAGAAAGATTAGTTTATCAATACCAATATAGGAAATTCCTACATTAGCAAAGGCACATCAATCAAAAACACCAAGTAGTCTAGAAGATACCTTACATCGTCTTCAATTGGCTTGTTAAATACTGATCATCATCATCATTATTTAAGACATTAAGCATTATTGCCAGCAGCTTCACATTGCCATGAATAATGGAATCATGGTTTCCATTCTAATGCTACATTTCCCACACACTCCCATTTTCCTTCCAGCTACAGTAAGCCGCTCGCCAAGCCACTATAGTGGTGGAAAGCCACCGTTTCCCATCACAACCAGATGTATACCCATCTATTTCCATAGTACTTGGATGGGACACACGCAAACACTTGCACAGTCTTTACAGTATGGTATATATTGTATCTCCTATAAGACTCTATACTGGTCCGCTGGCCTGATTACAACCTCAGTGTTTGCGTTATGCCATGTGTTTATGCCCGTGGTCACCAGCAGGATGGCCGGGCGGTCGCACCGCAGTGACAGCTTAAAAGGCAACGCAGCAACTTCTGCTGCAACACTGGTGACACACACATCCAACACACACATACATCCACCCTGGCACCAGGGCGGACTGGTTGGTGGAAGATCACGCCAATTAGTCCTGAAGGCAAGAATAACAGGCCATCTGCACACACATGTAGTGAGAAAAAGACGCACCATGGAAGGTTTATTATCCTGTGTTTCCTGGCTGTGAGCTGTTCTACAGGACAGTTTTCTTTTTGGTTTTCCCTCCGCCTGTATCCTTGCAGTCCTGCGCGACCGCTGTGACCACGTCTGCACGGTGTGTGCTTTGAATCCGCTGCAGAATTGAAATGGATGGTTGGAAATGAATGGTTGTCGAAGTGAACAACTCGTGCAAAAGCTCGGAGAGCAATCCATAAATCCACTTTGCGCTGTGCACAGTGAAAGTGCAGTGGGATGGAGCAGACACGGGTGCGTAAACATTGAAATAAAGACCATGGGACACACACACACACACACACACACACACACACACACCTGCTCTCTCGTGCGACCTTGTGCCGCTGTGCTTCATGTGGCCTGTAGTGGTCTGGTGAGGAATGCTGAACAGAACCACAAATGGACCAGACACCCAGCCAGATGACATAAAACTCAATTGGCTGGTTCCTGTTCTCTCTGTTTCTCTGTCTCTTCATCCTCCTTAAGTTTCTTTCCCTCCTCGTCTCGTTTCCATTCCGGTGTCCAAACGCGCTCCATTCGACTCTTCTTATTTAATCTGCTCTGTGAAGTATTCTGTTTCTGCCTCTCCTTAGCCATCACATATTATTCCTCTCTGCCTTTTCTTTCATCACTCCTTCTCCCTTCCTTTTATTGTCCTTGAGACAACGCAAGAAACGAGTTTCTATCCACGCTTTAGGGATGGCAATGTTGGTCATCACCTTTTGTCCAAACTTAAATATCTGAACAACCATTGGATGCCAAACAGACATTCATGATCCCCTGCTTTCTCTTGACTGAAATATTGCAACAACTCCTGGATTGGTTCCTCTGAGGGTGAACTGTAATAACTTATCTGATCCCTTAACTTTTCATCTAGCGCCATCATCAGGTCAACATTTAAATGTGTACAATACTTTAGTTTATTTTCAAATACCTGCAGAACTACTGACATTCCCATCAGCCCCAGCTGTGCTTTGTGTTTCGTGGTAATTAGCAGATGTTAGCATGCTAACGCACTAAACTGGTTAATGTTACACCTGTTAAACATCAGTTTGTGATTCGCTGTCGTTAGCATTTAGCTCAAAGCACTACTGTGCCAGAAACTCAGGCCCGACTCGACGTGAACCCGCATAGTATCTGTCCGAGCCTGACCCGGGCCTAAACAACGGCAGCAGCTTTGGGCCAGACTTCATTTTAAAAACCTGAATTTCTACTTTTACTGCTGAATGTTCAGCACATCCCATAAACAAAAATGATCTGCCATTGCCATACACTGTATATTAAAAAGAGATTGTATAACACTTCTGCTCAATATTGAGAGGAGATGGAACCAAACCCGATTTGGGGGAATTTTGAGAAATTGCAGCCCAAACCGAGCGGGTCGGGCTCAATCGGGTTTGGTGAGAGAATCAAAGCTCTACAGTGCAGAAGTACAGCCTCAGTCTTTTATTTAATAGTTTTTTCTGGAGGGTTATCATTTTTCAGTCCCTCTTCATCATTAGATCCTGTGACACCAGACTTTAGCAGCTTGATGGATGATTTTGATGATTTCCTGAAGTAAAGATGCTGGGAGACTTTATTTCTTACTGTGAGAAGAACATGAGCCATCAGAAACTCCCAGAGGTTGAACTTGGGGTAACAAATGACTTTTTAAGGCTGACTTGAAGTAACTCATCGTTCTAGGGAACATAAAGGCGGTAACAACCCATAATGCAACACATTCTGTACCAGCTTGTGTTACACTGGCAGCCTTTTCATTCCAATGAATATCTGATGTTGTGAATACATAAAGGTCTAGTTTTAAAATAATCACACTTTATCCAACCAAATTTCCAGGAGGAAAAGTGAATACTCTCCTTCTCCTTCTCCTCTTCCATCTTTTCTTCATACCTTCTTCCCTCCAGTCCAACATCCCTCCCTCCTTCCTCATCTTCATCTCAGGTGACTGTAACTTTGCAAACGCTCATCAGTGCCAACCGCTCCCCACCGACCTACATGTAGCCGCCAGGACAAACCCTGAGTGTGAAAGCCCTCATTTATCACCGGGCACCACAGGGCAACGGGCCGAGCCAAGTTGCAGCCATGGGCGGGGTAAGGTAACAGTCGAGTGTAGGAAAAGGGTGGAGGAGACTGATGCCGTGGAGCAAACTGAGGTGGGGAGAGTTGAGCTGGGTGGGGTAGATGGGGTGAGCTTACCTTTGGGAAGGGACGAGACAGGAGGAGGGAGAGTGGGGAGGGGAGATGGTGTGTGTGTGGTGTTCGGGAGGAAATCAGGAAAGGGCCGAAAATTCTCTGCATTGGCTCGAAAATGAATACAAGGTGCGATAACTTCAGTCTGGAATGTATCAAATAACATCATTATTACTGACTCTGCAGCAGAGGAAGAGATTTCCTGACTTACTAACTAGTATGGATCAAGCTAAGAAAAAGCAGGATCCTACACAGGGTCTGAAAATGAAGTTTGTTCCTCACCTGACACTTTGGCAGGTCACTGAACATTTTTACTGGCCACTTTGTGTTGTTGTAAGTGAATAAAGTAGATATATAGTGTGCAATATATCACATAACCTTAATCCCTCACTATTTTTAACTTTGGAAATGTTTGTGAAAAGCCAGATAGGTGACCATAATTCATTACCTGCCACAGCCCGCATGAAACATGTGTTCATTCATTTCCTGATCCTACAAACTCCATAATGCCAAATAACCCTGATGACATCATTAAGGTTATTTTCTACGACTTTAAAAAGCTGATGCAACTGTTTTTACGATTTAATTTGCACGTTTCTTTTTCCACTTGTACAAAAATAATTATGATTAGCATATGAATTCCTGAGTTATGTCCAAAAGTGTGTTTTGTGAGGCCACAGTGACTTTGACCACCAACATTGAATCAGTTCATCCTCGAGTCCAAGTGGACGTTTGTGCCAAATTTCAAGAAATTCCCTGCAGGCGTTCCTGAGGACAGACAGGAAAACCTGAAATCATAACACCTCCGGCCGCGGCTGTCACCAACACAGAGGCATAAAAAAAATCAGGAAGAGGTTTATTAAGTTTAGAACATTTAAAATAGTGCAGTTATTAAAATAAAAGTGATGATTTCACACTGACCGCTGCAGTTAATGTTGATGTTGCTTGACGTTGACGTAGATTACAGGACAGAGCCCAGGCCCCATTAAAGAGCTTCTTGTTATGTGGTTGGGTTTGTTTGCTCTGCACTTTACACACTAAACACAGTTGCCAGGCGGTTAATGTTTCTAAAATGCAAATCAATACTAAACACTGGAATAAATGAATTCTCATGGGATTTATGGTCGGGAGCCGCGCCACTGACGTAGATCGGGTTTTTGAGAAACGTAGGCCTGGATGCGTGTTGATTTATTCTGCCGTACAATCGCAGGTCAAAGAAGAAAAAAGCAAATCACAATTTAAGACCGCACACTGGTCTCGCATGCAATCCCATCAAACAGTTAGCATAATATTTATGTCCTTCTCATTCTCCATTGACGTTGACACTGCTCGTTTAACATTTCCATCAGCAGACAGTCTGCAGACAGAAACACAACTTGTTTTATGAAATGACCCACCAAATGACCCATTCAAACCTGGGACTAGTTGTGGTTTTCTTTGCATTTGGTTGTAGCTGGTCACAAACGCCAGTTTTTTTACTGGATGTCCATGTGTGATTTTTTCCAGCTTTACCCGCCCCTGCTGAATAGGCTGCCATAATAAGACTAAAATACATAAATGAAAGCACTTTTGCCATCAATCTCTATGTTTATGTTGCTGCTCCCAAACTAACTTTGACACCTTTCGTGACCACTGGTGGGAAACTGGCAATCCTGTTGATCACATCTATTGAGGCTTGCATCTGTCAACAAAATCAATAAAGGGAAAATGTGGAACGACTTCCATAGTATAATTTGGCATTTTCCTATGTTAATGAGTGGAGGAAAGTAAAGCACAATGGGGTGAAATGGACACTATTAGTACAGCAAATTGCAAAGCATGTATAATATACACAACAAAGGAACATTCAATTTAAATCTAGTTTGGGCTGTTAAATCCAATTATAGTAAAGTTGCACTTTGGTACAAAACACTTTGGCCAAGAGCTCAAAGCAGTTTATAAAATAGAAAAATAAATTATCTTTCTTTAGCCTCCATTTATTCTCATATTAAGGGTGAAGCATGGGCATCATTTTACTATGAAATACTGGATATGTCTTTAATGTAAGAGGGCTCAGAAGAGGTCAGAAAGGTTAGGAACTACACTCTGGGGAATAAAACACTGACTTTTGACTTTTGATTTGTTGCTTGCACTGATGTCAATGGAAACAAAGTATTATTTCCACTCATTACAAGTGCTTCTGGGACGAGGCCTCAGTTTAAGAGTGAAGATACTTTATTATCCCATTAGAGAAAATTGAGTAAATACTTAGACAATCGCTGCCACTGTACTTAGTAACTCTGTCACTATTACTTCATTGGACAACACTAGTCAGATCCAGAACCACATGTGTGTCACTTACACACTCCCTTGTCTTGGGTTTATTGTGACTGCACACATAAGTGGAATTCTGCAGAGTTTTGCATGATAATTGAGGCCACTGGGATCAACACAGCCGTTAAAATAAATCATTATTCATTACTTTCTATTGTAGTAAAAATATTTAGTTTGTGCTGCAAATGTGTCTACAGTGCAGACAAGAAGATGTTCCAGGTGACATCGGCTCTGAGAAGATATGGCTATTTTCCTGAACATGTTAGTCATTTCATTTTCAGAACATTATTCTTAAATTTGAGAACTTCAACTTTTTTCCAAACGATTACTGGAAGCCACGGTCAACAAAGGGGCAGCAGACCGACTGAGCTTGACGTCCCCAGTGTGACAGACTTAATGGCACACAATTACTGGGATTCCCCATTCTGTAAATTACTGCCCGAAAGCTTTGTCTTTATTTTCCCGCACGTCTACGACATGTGAAGTGTTAAAATGTCCGGAAATGCCATTAAGCCAGTGCAGTTTTGTGAAATGTTCCGTAACTGCCTTTAAGAGAAACATACATGTATAAAATACCCCAATTTACTTTGAGTTGAATAGACGTCAGCTTGACTTGGCTAACAGCGAAGGTACATGGCTTTAAAGTGAGTTTACTCTGCGTGAGGGGATTAGGTCTTTAATTCTGTTTAATTTAGAAGATTTTTAAAGGAAAGTGTTTGTTTTACGCTGCATAGGTAATACTTGTTCCAGAGCATGGCACCACTTCATGCTCAAATCTGCACAGAAAGAAATAAACAAGTGAGTTTTTGTCCACTCAATCAAATTGCACACCTCGTACGCTTGTAATGATCATGCTTAATTTGCAGGTGAAAATAAGCAACGTTTCTCTCAGGCTTGGTTTGATGTGTTTTGAACTTATTTCTTTACCTCATAAATTCCAGTGGGATGTACAGAACATCAGGTCCTCTGAGTGCGAGCAGTCATGAAATGTGTTGCTGCTTACTTTTATGATCAACTTAAATGCAACATCGGTATGTATAGAGCAGCAGTGATGTTCCTGGAAGCTGCATCTCTCCGTGTTATTCCAGATTCATCGTTTTGGGCTTTACTCCCATTGACAGTAAAAACACTGTAAATTGCTGCCAGTATTGCAGCAATTAACTTAGTGGGTACAATGTTTCTACACAGGCGACACAGGAAGTAAAATCAAGCAAGAAACACAAGCAGTCAATCAGGCATGTTTTAGAAAGGGACAAGTTGTGCTCATTTTCACGTTAATATTTGTATTTTATCTAATAGAACATTTTAACATGCTTTAATGTTGCACATTATTTGTCTCGTGCTGTCTGAATGTAAATGTATTTACCTGTTTAAAACGATTGGCTTTAGTTCCTGTCTCTTTAAGCCCACCAACATTACAGTCTGCTCTGATTGGACGGCGAGATAAATTGCAAAGGTAGTTCTCATGCTGTGCCGGGAAATACTCAGATTGGGGGGGGGGGGGGGTATATTCTAATGAGCGTGCATGAGACAGGAAGTGGAGACGAATCTGAATGTCTTGTTGAGTCACGTGTTTTCTGACCAAGGTTTTCTTATTTCACAGTTTGTATTGTTTCTTCCGAAGGAAAATGGGTTATACATTGTTTTATACTCTAACCAATCAGTAGTGAGTATCAATCCTACATTGACATGGAAGCTAAGAGAGGTTTTTACAACATTGCTAGAAATATCCATCCATCCATCCATCGTCTACCGCTTATCCGGGGTCGGGTCACAGGGGCAGCAGCTTCCACTTCCTGGAAGACATATGCTGTTTTAAATTATTATTTGTGATTTATTAAGTCGATCTCAACACAGTTGTAGCTAGCTCTCCCTGTTAGTTAATCTTACCCACAAAGCTGTGATTGGTTAAAAGTCGAGGAAATGGTTGCCAATGAGCCCAAAACTGGACCAAACTAAATGTTTAGATCATCCGGATAAACTGTTGGCTTGTTTGTCTGATCATCTATTGTTAGCTTCATCATCCATCAATCCTTGATCTCTGTTGTATGAATTATGAGCTGTGACTATCAGAGCATCACTGGATATTCAGACGCATAGATAGAAGTTACTAATGCTCTGGTTTTGCTCTCAGAGTCTTCGCTTTCAAGTGGCTGCAGCACAGTTTACTCTTGTTTAGATAAAAGAAGAGATTCAAGCCACAGTTTGATAAACTTTGGGGGAAATGTGGAGAAACGGTCCATTGCACTTGCATCAGAAAGGGAAATGTAAAACACACGAAGAGCTAAACTGTGGGGCATCCCTGCGTGCGTCCTCACCTCACTGCACACTAACGGCCTATGCTCGCACTATTTGAAGAAGGAAAGCCCTGCCACGGCGCGGAATTTAATGTGATGAGTTGTTATTGTTGATTTAATTTAATTCCAAGCCCTATTAATGCTCCTCGGACAGGTATAGGGCTACTCCTTTGGTAAATCTATTTAATGCAGCTGCATTCTTTAAGGCATGTTCTAGAAAAATCTCCCGCACATGTTACAAAGACCTGACTGAATCCACGGCTCAGCCCACACACTTTTTCCAGTGGTTTTTGGCCTTGGCAGACCTTCACCCACTGCAGCTACATGCCAGCGTCCAGACTCTGCCTAATATGAGAAGGTGATGTGCATAATTTGTTATATATGTATTGCTTAAAATCTGAAATATAAACACAGCAAAAATGACAAGCCCGTTGCCCTCAAAACCACGAAGAATAACAGTTCAGTTTAAGCGTTCTGGCTGCTCGCATCTGATTAGGACAGACTCTACATTTGTGTTTCCATAAACACCTCAGAGAAATGCAGGAAAAATGAGGTTGTGGGTATAGAAGACGCAGTTTGTATAATCAGAGCGTGTTGGGGGAAATCGGGGCTCGTAGGCGATCCGATGGCCCCAGTACATCTCAAGTTGGCTATTTTTTCTAAACCTCATTATAGGATTTACTTTACTTTCATGCTTCCTAATAAATTCTGACTTTTATTTTCATATGACCGGTAGATGCGTAAAAAAAGGATGAAGTTTCTCCTCCTCTCCCTCTCCTGTTAAGTGTGTAAAGTATGACTTCACGGTACATTGACTTTGAGAGGGAAGGGTCATGGACTTCAGTCTAGACCCAACCACACACACACACACACACACACCCCTCGGTCTCAATCTGACGCTCGATTAGCGTTCGATTTTGTGGGATTTTCAGTTGCGCTGCAGATTTAACCCAAAGAATAACCCAAATACCTCAACGTCTGCTTCTGGTCCCTGTAAAAACATAGTTAGAGCAGGCGAGATGTACGGTGCGGTCGCTGCACTGTGCAGCAGACACACAGTGTAATTGGAAGGATCAGTGGAAAGGGGAATTTGAGACAAGCCAGAGCAATTTGGAGGGATGACAAGATATTGTGAGGAGCTGAAGAGAGGACGGCGGCAGGTGAGAATGATTTGTTGCAGTTTTTCTTGCTGTACTGCTGCGCTGCCTTACCTGTAGCTGAACAATGTCACTGTCAATACCCTTACACACCAACACACACCCAGACATTGCTATTAGGTTTTAATTATATATTTATGATGGCAAACTTAGAAAACTCAAGCAAATGAAGAAACACCTGAAAAACCAAACCCCAAATTTGTGGCGTGAAAACAGTAAAAACAAAACTCCGACAAGGCAGTTTCCATAACGCGTGTATCAGCCCTGTGATTGGGATCCGCTCCAATATTTAATGGGTTCTCTGTTGACCCATGCTACACACTCCCACTAAGTTTTATGAACGTATGAATATGAATTCCTGCTGACAAACAAACCAACAAACCTGAAAAGCTCAGTTAAAAATGTTAGTTTTAGGTCAGTATGTTAATACAACGTGTCAACCACTTGTGATTTAGTTTAAAAGCACAAACATCAGGCTCACAAAGCACAGTGGTCAAACACACACACACACACACACACACACACACACACACACAGATGTGCTTGCCAATGTCTATTCACAGAAGCCTTCATCCATCACAGCGACATGGGCGGAGGGATATAAAGAGGATCACCTGCTACAGCTCACCTCATTCTGGCTCCTGCATCCCCTCCTTCCTGTCTCCTCGTTACCGCGGCAACAGACCAAACAGGGCTGTGCCGCACTGCTGCCAGACGACCAGCTCCCAGCTCTATGATATAATACCGGATTTCTTATGTTGAAAGAGGCGGTTTTCCAAGACGTCCGGAGGATTAGGCATCGTCTCTGTCACACGATGAAAGACTCTGACCTCCTTGACTTTTAAAAGCTGATGCTTTAATACCTGTTGTGTTAGTAGAGAGCCTGGATATCTGGTCAAATCAACATGTCCTCATTTGTCAACGACATATATGACCGGCACAGTTCTTAACATAAGTACTTGGCTAAGTTCAGGCATCTTAGTTAGGTTTAGGATAATGTCTTGGGTTAGGGTTAGGGTTAGGCTTGGGTTAGGGTTAGGGTTAGGGTTAGGGTTAGCATACACATGTTTTACGTAACTTTAGGTTACCTTTGTAAGTACATGTTGTACATGCAAGTTAACTTACGCACGTCAGTTTAAATAAGTCTTTTGGTTTCACACGGGACATGAACGGTTGTTTTTACAGTATTTTTGTCAGTAACCTACGATACGTACGTAAGTTAAGCACGTTACAAATGTGACGCAAGTTAAGTACGTTATGTGAGTTAGCTTGACGTTTCATGCGTGACACAAACGGTTCTGTGTTTGTTTGTGTTGGTGTTTAATCCGACCGTCCACCCAAACCTCCAGCTCTTTGTCATTGTTCCAGTGAAAACGTACCGACGCCTCAAACAACAGAATTAGCACAGAACTGTACGTACTGTGGACTTGGTTGCATCCCATTCAAATAAACCGATAACCGACTGTACGTGGAACTACACTGGATCTCTAATTGCTGTATCTGCGATCACTTTGTTACAGTAATTATCAACTGTCAAATATTTCACTTTGGGGGGAGAAAAAAAAGAGATTTTGATGTTAAGCAGAGAGCTAGTGTTTCCCCGCCTGCCCGAGCCCTCCTTGTGAACCCTGAGCCACTGTTCGGAGAGACGTAATGGGGTTGATGTTGGCAGGCCATCACACAGGAACTCAGAAAGCTCTCTGTCGACAATCACGGATCCTCCATCTGCAGTACATGCACGGCATCCTTTATCATGTCCTTGCTCTGCTCTGGGTTGAACTCTCAAGCCTTGGCACATGACATCATATGGCTATAAGTGCTTTACAGGAAGAAGCCATTTCTGGCAACTAAGAATAAAGTTTTTTTATCCACTATCTCTTAACTTTGCTTCAACTTCTGTTTGTCATTTCCTACATTTCCCAGCATGCCTTTCAATAAATATGCCAGTTTTCTCTGCATTCATGTGGTCATATTCATGTTTATGACTTATGAAGTTATAATTATGAGTTTAAGTTAGAAATAAGCAAGTTGGGTACAGTGATGTTGTTGCTGACCCAGCATCTCTTTTTTTGGACTTGAAGAAAAACCACATGAAAAGTAGAATTTTAAAGGATGCAGACACACTCTTTGGTTTTTTTGAGCCATCATGTGTCCAATTAATGTGCTAAACTTGCAAGTTTCTGCAGAAAGTGTTAATATTTTGGGCTGCGATGGCGTCACTGTACTTTACATCCACATCCCTCTTTGTGTAAAAGCCGCAGACACGGTCTTATAATGCTCTCTTTCATGTTGTGTGTTTTGTTAACCCCGTCCACCCTGTCACTGGGAGAAGGAGCACGTTATGGCTCAAAATTATTCATTATCTTATTGCTTACAGAGTAGTTTTGTATTTCAGAGTAAAATCACTTACTTGTTTAGAAAATCTGCTGATGTGTGTCAGGTAGCAATACAAAATGGATGTGGAGTGTTTTGAAATGAAACCCTTAAAATGCTCGGGGAGAGTGAGTGCCAAAGAGACGCACAGCAACTTCTATTCATAAGTCCGGTCCAGGAGAGCCCATTGATAAAAAGCAGGCCGCATTGAAGTAGGAGCGAGTGGAAGTGGATGAAAGCGAAACGATGAGGTCACTAGGATTGATTAAAGAACATTTGTATATTTTACAAAACAATTTATATCCATTTAGAAGAAACAAAGCATCATTGCATAAAGGTCATCATCATGCACACCAGAGACAGTACACACATAAAGTACAGCTAGTCACTCTGTAACCCAGAGAGCATGTCTTATAATGATTTGACTTTAAGCTTGCGATGCCCCCCAAAAAAGAAGAAATTGCAGTAGCTGAACACATATTTAATGTATTTATTATTTTTGTCCAGAATGCAGACGCCAGGGGTCCATGTAGCCCTGAAACACATCCATTAAAACAGTGTGTGTTATTCCAATCCCTCACTGCCTCTAGTTGGATAGCATCAACATCCACAGAAAAACAATAACACGCCTGGAAATTAAACAAACTAGCAACTTTTATTGCACGCTAACGTTTTGATATTACCTCTCGCTCAGAAAAGCAGCCTATTCAACTCTGGCTCCCGAATTACACTCTGTGTGTGTGTGTGTGTGTGTGTGTGTGTGTGTGTGTGTGTGTGTGTGTGTGTGTGCCCTACATGGTGAAAAGCAGGACTGTTGATCTTGGTGTAAGATGCCAAACAGTTCTATAAAGGGACTTTTGAGGGTCTTACTGGGCACTTTGCCCGTCTGGCTGTACCCTTCGGATGCCATATTGTGTGTTTGTGCCTAAATGTGTGAGTCTGTGTGTGTGTGTGTGTGTATGTGTGTGTGTGTGTGTGTGTGTATGTCTGCCATTGGGATGGCGTAGCATGAGGGCAACAGGAGATGTTGCACTTCTGTCTGTCTGTCTCTCATAGTAGGATAAATATCTGTCTCCAATGATAATTGTGGGAAAGTCAAAGAATAGCAATTTTCGACAAAGATCATATTGACGTATTCGCGGTACTCTAACACAGCCTCAATATTATATATAAACATATATAATCTATTATTATTATTAAGTAGAATATCTTTTTTTCTGCTGCTGTTGTTGTTGTTTGCTAACCGTAACCAAGTTTGACATATTAAGGCCTTAAAATTGGCCAACCAACTCCAGAGACATAGCTGGATTCTTAGCTTGCTGGAAACATCAGTTTCAGCTACTTTGTCTTCCTGCTGTTAAGTGCTAGGCGGGTATTGTAGAGTGTGTTTATATATATATATATATATATATTTATATATATATATATATATATATATATATATTACGTAAAACACCAATATATTTTTTAAATAGGCAGCAAAAGCTGAAACCTAAAAGTCTGTGGACCTTCTCATTGTATTAAAAGGTGTAAAGTAACTTTTTTATGGTGGTGAATTGAGAAATATGGAGAACACAAACAGGCGAAACTCAAACTCCTAAACTGTCCAGACAAGACAAATTCTTGTCAAAAACAGTGAGGGCACAGTTAAGAGCAAGATTCCAGTATTTGAGCGCTGACCCCTTCAGCCCCACACTAAGCTGCTAACAGGCTAATGAACTTGTGAACTTCAGCAACTCCCCAAACAAGGCGGTGATTGAGTGGAACTGACGGTGACGTGCTTCACCTTCACTTAGCCTAACGGACACTTGACTGAGTCCCTGGGGCCGACCCCGAGGAAGGGGGTCAGTGTTTACCGGTGTTTGCCCGTCACTCCGCGCGGCTCCTGCAGGTTCACCCCTCACTCTCAACTCCCAGAAAGGCCCGCTAAGCCAAACAGCTGAGGCCTAGAGCTCTGGCTGTTGATGTTTTACTCTGCTAGGACCCTGCCTCCCGTCCATGGCAACGCAGATACCATTTTGGAGATTTGGGGGGAAAATATTTTCCCAAGCAGGCTGACTCGGGGCAAAATAAACACCTCGGTTTAAGGGGTGCACACAGCATCGAAAGAATCCCACCTCAGTCAAGGAAAATGGCCATGAAAGATGAAGGTTAAGAAGGAGAGGAGGAAAAATGATATATATAGAAACATGTGAAATGATACAAAAGATAAAGAGTAAATACCAACAGGAATGCAGCAGCATTGCTTGGAGATCCCAGTAAACATGGGGATTTGCTGGCTAAAAGGCCCTTTAAACTACATTACGTTGAAGTGTTTTTATTCAAATGACTTAATAGAATAGAAAATCAACTTTCCAAAACTCACTGATTAAAACACTGTATGTTAATTATCTAATCTGTATAAAAATAGGAATATAAAAACACCCATTTGTAGTTTTAGAGGGAGTAACAGGGTGAAGCTATTCCTTAGCTGTGTCCACCTGCTTTCATTATTAATGCTAAGCTAGGCTAACTGCCTTCAAACTCTAGTTCTATACTTAACATATAGACATAAGAGTTGTATTGTTCTTCTCATCTAACTCTTGGTAAAGAAAGTGAATAAGTCTAACAAACTTTTTCTTTGATTTGGAGGAACTGCTTCTGTAAAGGTTTGCTGCTTTAGCATAGTATAGCTTTAGTATAGTATAGCTTTAGTATAGTATAGCTTTAGCATAGTATAGCTTTAGCATAGTATAGCTTTAGTATAGTATAGCTTTAGCATACTAAGACCCTGATGGCAATTTCTGAGTTTAGTTAGCACAGGAAGCTTTTCTGATTTTTTGGCATCTTCAATCGGACAAACAAAGTATGAAAGAAATTCAGTAAGTATTGTCGGAATGATGAAGGCTGGGAACAGGTCATAAAGCAAACACCTCAGGGGTTGAGGTCGCAGGTTCACAGGCATTAATCACAGCTGTCCGGCTAATGGCGACAGCAGCTCTCGAGGCTCGGTTTGATCAGCAGAATTGCATGTGACTGTGGTCCCGGGGAAGTTGTCTTCCTCAATAACGAATGTTAAATGGGCTCCGTGGGACGAGCTGTCTCACACACACACACACACACACACACACACACACACACACACACACACACACACACACACACACACACTGACACTTTCATTGAGGAAAGCCTTCACTGTGTTTCTGCTACATCTTTAAAGGATGATTCTGATGTATTACAATGTTGGTCTTCTTTACATGGAATTAGCCATCGCCGAAGTGATTGCTGAGATACGAGAACACCACAAATACAAAGTCTGATTGGGCAAAAAAGACGTGTTGTCAGATGACATACATTGAGCCAAAATGTGTGAGCGCACCTGTGGTGTTGGTAATAATCCCTCATTGATAGGAACCGGATCGCCTAAATAATGTATTTGTATCTGAACTACAACGATGTGAAAAAACATTTATCATGCTGCGAGTGTCCAACTCTTGTCTTGTCTGGGCTGTGGTGGCTCCAAATATATTACATGTAGAATATAACATTCATTCTGTTGCTCTTTGTCAATGAAAACAACGATACGAGTTGTGAGATTGAACAAAAAACAGTAAAGTTGTCGACTGGACACCTAAACAAAGAACTGAAAACCAGTATAACGCTCAGTGAAGTAGAGGAGAGCTGCATGTTCAGGTCATAATTCTCTGTAGGTTCATCACAACCAGAGACTCCTTTCACATTTAATACATTAATAACATTGTCAACAATGGCCCTCATCAGCTCATTCCCCTCACCTGAGCTGAAAGATCAGCTTTGCTTGTCTGTATAAACCCCAATAAAACAGTTATTTCTTTAAGTTCCTGTTGCCTGCAGTCTCCTGCAGTGGCAACATAACCAGGGTGGCATTATGTTCCTTTTGAAAATGTATTTGTTGTATCGAATTAGTAGAACATAAACTCATTTCAGGCCTGAAGCGATGACGACAAAAACAGGATTCAAGCCCTTTTCTGGTTATAAACCAGAATGACTGTCATGTACTTGACCTGAGATTAAAAAAAAGCATGACAGAAGCACATGGCTAATTATTATATAGAATGACGTCATAGGATCATCCCGATGTTAATACATGGCGAAGGCATGTCTCGCCCCTCTCTGGTTGTATTATCCTGATATTCTCCATCCTGACCAATCTGACTCCTGGTGCCGAAACATAACCAACAATGAAGGCAGCGAGTACGAGCCAACCAGAAGCAGAGCAGGGCGGGTCGTCGGGACAATGGGCAGTCCCCTTAACTACGTTCCATAAAGTTCTGTGTTTGGCTCCATGATTTCTGACTTACTTTGTTCCTGTGTTCTCCCAGATCCATGAACAGGGTTTATCTAATCTGTTAGTCCTGCTTTCCTTCTGTTGGCTACACCATGTCCGCATGTGTCTGTGACCTTCCTCTGGCTCCAAACCCTTTATAACCCGTTGAAATGCTGCCTCTCTTCTTGACCTCGTGGATTATTTCATCCGTGGCATTTTCAGAAAAAGGGATTTGGTTAAATAATATTTTCAGTCTCCCTCCTCTTTCCTCCCCTTGAGTAGTTTGATCCTCTCAATCCAAGAAAAATTGGCCGCCTTGACAAAAGCAGAAGGAGGGAAAATGAAAGAAAATAAATTGATGGTGGAAAGATAACATACTTTGCAGACATGGAGGTGGGGAGAAGATCAGCAAAGGTTTATAATGGCAGAAATAAATCATGCTGTGCTTGTTCGTGTCAGCGGACTGTTTAAGTTCTAGTCTCTTTATATAAAGCTTGAAAAGTCTGCATTCGTCCCGACTCTGTTAGTGACGGAGGGGTGATTGAGGGTGTAAGGGTGGTGTTGGGTTGCAGGTGCAACGCTGCAGCTCATTGAATGAAGACAAATAATGTTATCGTACAAAATAAGAAGCTCAAACTGTGCGGTAGGCTTTCGCTTAATGGCAGTGACAAATGTTCAGAAAACAAAGGCGGTCAGCGATGACGACACGACTCAGACCTCGAGGAGAATGCTTTCCATCTTTCACTGTTACATTTCAAGCCATTTGGAAATGTGAGGCTTTCGTTCTTTTTCGTGCTTTCTGCACAAAGAATTTTGCATTTGTTCATTTATATTCATGTCAAAGTTCACAAAATACCAGTAACTTATGGAAAGTGGAATTAGTTGTCAGCAAACAACATTGGATTCAGTGGAAGAGGGATGAAAGCAACGATTGAGGGGCGAATTCACTTAAAGATTGTGCAACTTTTGCATTCCTTAAACCTGCAAAAATAAGACAAAAAACACTGTTGTAATTCTCTGATACGCCAAACAAACGGCCTCTTGGTGATCCTGTGCTATGTGCACGTATTTAAAGAGGTACTATGCAATGATTTGGTGTAATGTGTTATAAACGTATTATAGAAACTGAGGTTGAACTTGCAAAGTTTGAAGTCACATGCATTAACACAACTAAAATGATCGAAAAATTAAAAAGCCCCCAGTGAGGCTCAAAGGTTAAAGGGTCAATTACCCCAACTGCATAAAACCTTTGATTTTAATACCGTGCACCTTGTATCTAACTTTTAAAATCCCCATGTCTCTCATACTTGAGCTGATGGATCATTTGTTGCAGCAACACATTACTGTACGCAGAGAGTCTGAGCGAGACTCTGTCTCCTGCCGACGCCACACACTCTACAGTCGTATACCTTTTATACTGGTATCCCTCCTCCGTAGAAATGACCATGAAACGGCGGGTCATTTTTTATTACTTTCTGCTAACAAGTCAAAGAACGGTCTGCACAGCCAACCATTTGGAAGGTAAAAAACAGGCCATGATTAATGATCGCTGTGACATGTCTGAGTGAACCAAATGGAGTGTGCATGTAAACGCTCCCCTGCCAAAGCCTTCACCCTCACACTTATTGTAATCATTACACGAAGAGAGAGAAAAATTAGAGGGGGGACTGTAATGGGTTAATTACACCACAATCGGCAGGGTGTAGAAATGCAGGCCTTTTTAATTATCTCCCTCCATCATTCGACACATTTCTATTATTTTCCTTCTCTCTTTCTGCTCTCTGCTCTGACTGAGGCTCAGCGCCGTGAAGGAAAATAGGGGGATAATTGGGTTCATCCATCTCTCTCTCTCTCTCTCTCTCTCTCCAAGCCCCCGTCCACCTCTCGCTCCACCTCTCCAACTCCTCCTCCTACAGCTTGTTTTAACTCCCTCTGTCTGAATCTAAATACCCCCTTAACTCTGTTTCAGCTCCCCCCCCCCTTCACTTTCTCTGCTTGGTTTAATGCCATGTTTGCTGCCTTTGTTTACCTCGTAGAAGAAGTATTGGTTATGACAACCGCAGATTTGCGAAGGAACACTTTAAGACTTGGATGTAACAAAGGAATGTTCATGAGGATCAGGTAATTATATTTGAAGATGGAGGCCAGTGTAAATGTGGGTGGTATTTACGCACTAAATCTGTTACAGCTAGCATGCACTTATACTGCTATTCATTCCAAATCAACAGAAACATCCAGTTGTGATGTTTAGTTTCAAACCTGCGCTACACTTTGTGATTTAGGGCCTAAAACAAATCTCAAAGAAAGTCCTCGAGGGGAAGTTTGTTCTGGAAACTCAATCTCAAAACAAAGCTTATAGCTGCGGCTCAATTTCTTTAGTTTTATCTTCCTCCCTTCCTAACATATGCCCCTCCCTCCTTTTCTCTCCTCCCTCCATCCCCTCCCAGGGACAGGGTGGGAGCACAAGATCTGTGTAATGTGACGTGAGACGTGTGGCCCCGCGCTGCCCCTGGAGATCGCTCACGCTCCTCACGATGAAACGAACTCGCACATGTCAAATGACTCCCGGAGATGATTTCTTGAGGCTTTTTGCAATCACACCAGTCTGACGTTCAACGAAAGCTTTTAATCTCCTCACATTAATGAAGTGTCCCGTCTAATTTCCCCGTCCCAACGATGATCACGGGGGTGGAGGAAGGACAGAGAGCGGTCAGAGGGAAATCACCAGCAGCAGCTCCACGTTAGCTGATGGACATTTGGGAAAGTGGACAGGGGCGTCCCCAGTGTGTGTGTGTGTGTGTGTGTGTGGTTTGTAGATGAAAGAGAGACGTAAGGGAGAAGCAGTATGGGGGCGTCTGTCCAGGATTGCCATTAAAACAGTGGGGAGGTCTTAAATATGCTTAAATATTCAGCACTGCATCAGTGTGAGAGCTGAGATTAGACTCAACCACCTAGAACAGGGGCGTCAAACATTCGGCCCGGGGGCCAAAACCGGCCCTCCAGAGACTCCAGTCCGGCCCGCGGGATGACTTTGCAAAGTGTAAAAATGAGTTGTTTTGATCATTAAGTAAAACACTGTTCCAGATACCTGTGATGAAATGTTGTGTCTTTGTAGACACACTGATCTGTACGTTGTAACACACATGTGTAAATGATAAACTAAACTAAAACGAAGGGAACATGTGGAGTTGTTGTTATTTACAGGTTGTTATGCTGTGATGTTACGGGTCCGGCCCACTTGAGATCACATTGTGCTGCATGTGGCTCCTGAACTAAAATGAGTTTGACCCCCCTGACCTAGAATAATCAAAATGAAAGTCAGAATTATTTCTATTCTTATATATAAACATGTGGAAATAGACATTTCAATTTCTTCTGTGACAACACTATGGATTTCTTTAAATTAAGTCCATAATAACATTCATTTACAATCAGCTGCTTCGTCTATGATGCATTTCATTTCTTCTCATGGCAAAAAATAAATGTTGTTTATTAGATTTAGATTAGATGTAATTGAATTGGGTTATTACAGACTTTAATTGTCTTGTGTTTAATTTATTTATTTAAAAAGAAATAAAACCAGACAAATTAAAATGACATTCACTTATTTGACAAAACATTCAAAACATGGACATGTGTACAGTTCATATCCACTTTAACATCAACATTTAAAATGTTTGAAAAGATTGGTCGACGTATTTGTGTTTTAAGTTTCCCCCAGAAATGTTCATTGTGTTTTATTCTTATGTATGTTTTGTCGAATTGGTTAAGATATTGTTTCCATTTGCTGGTGTTTTACCTGTGATGCTTCTGCTCCACACTTCTCTGCATGCAGTATGTATCTGGAGACGGATGCGTCTACATCTTGCACAACTTAACTGACCGTCATTGCTTCTCTGATTCTAACGGTGCACAGTCAGACAGTGTGCAGAGACAATGTTTGAGAACAGGTAACAAGACTGTAAGTAAACCAAACAGATCACTCAAAGAAAGAATGTTAGTAGCCAGTATGGCAGGTGACCATTATTGACTTTACCACTAAAAACAATTTTTACTGGCATGCAGCTCTTGGCAGGTGGGGGTCTGCTTATGTGTATCATCTTTTTATATATCAAGTGTGTGGGTGTGGGTAAGAGAACCTGCCTGCGCTGAGAAGCAGAAACCCACTCGTTGCCCAGTTCAGCAGAAGAAACACAATGAAAACATTCAGCTGTGCTCCTCGAGATTGTTTTTGGCCACAGAAGCCCTGTAGGAGGAAACACAAGCCCACCTCTATACCACTTTGTGTCTGCTGAAATGTATGGATTCTTTTTTTCCTGTCTGCGGCCAAAGTTGTGCAGCTTTGCCAAATATTATTTCATTCAAACTCCACTTTATTGGACGCAATTGCAAAGATTTTTGAGCTCCCAGATTGTGACGAGGAAATGTAACTAATTGCTCAACTTTTATTATTTTGCTACATTATTTAATGTTTTAAGAGGGTTTTGGCGCAGCCGGTGTTAGTGATGGTGGACGGTGACGTTGGTGGAAAATGAACCTGGTCTCTGTGTTTTTCAGTCTGCTCGGCCTCGTCCTGCGCAGCGCTGTGGTCAGACCTCAGTCCATAGAAAGTGATGATTAGTTTGTCTTAGTTGACCGCTGACCAGAGGAATCTGCAGGAGTTCCAGTAAGTGGGGCTTTAGACCCTGAGGAGAAGATTAGTGTTTAATTTCATTGTGAACCACCTGTCTGTCTGCACAAATCTACTCTTTCCTTCTGTCTCTCTACCTGTCTCACAGTCGGGGATCTCTCGAGCCCTAAAATCCAACAAGCATCTCTGCATGCATGGCATTTTTATGGTATTTTTTCTTGCATTTTGTCAACTCTCAGACTCGTTTACACGTGTTATTAGCAACTGATCTGTATCTGAATACACCTCTTCGGGGAACTCAGGACAATAAGAACTTTACCTGTGTTTCAACCGGAGGGAGCAGGTCTTTGATAGTAACTCACAATGGTTACGTTTTGCTGGACTAAATGTTGCAGATTGGTGAAACACAGATGCGTGTGTGTAAAGATCGTAGGGAGGAGGTCAGGGTGGATGGGAAGAGACTGCATGCATTTAACAGGACATTGGCAAGTGTTTCTGGACATTGATCGGAAAGGGCACGAAAAAATGAGGAATATCTTTTTATAAGATATCCTGAGAACATCAGTCGCAAAGAGAAATAAAACTTGATATTTGCACAAATAAATATGTTTTTCGCTGAAGTTCAAACATTTGAATGTCTTTGTCATGAGTCAAACGGATGTAATCACGTTGCGTCTAAAATGAGCTTATTGTCCACTATTATGCCTTTTGATTGTGTCATGGCTCCATGTTTTTGTCTTTATATCAAAATGAACCAACAATGCTGCAAGGAGCCGACACTGAAGGCGTCCCCCTCCCCCAGACTGCTCCCGTCTGGAGCCTCATTACCTGTACCTGTCTGCCTGCCTGTAGGTACAGTCCATCTGACTGTCTGACAGTCTCCTCCACTGCTATTCAGGATTAATGAGAGCCAATGAAAGCAGCCCTCCACCTCCCCCATTTCCCTCCTGCTCCCCCCCCCCCTGCCCAGCCAAAGCAAAGGCCGGCCGTAGGCCTCATTATTAAAAGCAATGGCCAGGACTCAGGCCCTGTCTGTACAAACACGCAGCGACGGAGCTGGGAGGGAAAGGGAAACCGGCTCGCGGAGGGATGAGGTTTCAATAAACGTCAGCCAGCGTCGGCTCTGTTTGGACTGCAAATTATTGCTGGCTGATGCTCTATTATTTTACAACCAAAGATCGCTGTCGAGAAAAAGGTAGAAGGGGAGGAAAAAGAAAGGGAGAGTTGCGAGGGAGGGAGGGCGAAAAAGAAACTCTGGAAGGGCGCCTAAGGGGAAAAAAGGGTTAGTGAATACTATAATAATCTTTAAAAATATTACTGGAGCAGCCGCAGCTTAAGCTAAGAATAGGCTGGAGGGAGCAAAGTCCTTGGATGATTCCACTGCAGATAGGAGAAGTAGAGAGAGCGCAGCAGCAAGCAAAGAGAACTCCAGTGAGGGAGCAGGAGAGGAGGACAACCATATAAAATCAACACCTTTATTAAACATAACTTACAGCTTCCTCATTACTTGTGCAGGGAAAATACACTTTTGACCATACGTGTAATACATCGTCCATATGCTCAAGTACATGAGAAAATAGACACAATTCCTCGTCAGCCATCAGTCCTGCACACATGTTGCTAAAATACATGCAAGGGGAATAAAAACACAATATATATATATATATATATATATATATATATATATATATGTGTGTGTGTAAATGCAGAGAATTATTACTTGTTAGCTGTTGTCAGTAGAAGCTCCCAACAGTCGAGCTTTTCTGCCCTCATCCTCGTTCTGCAAAGTCATAGTGAAAGCCATGCTGTTGAATTGCTGAGTAGTGACATTCAAAAGCAATTAAAAGTTCTTCTGAAAGTCATGTTAAGTGAGATAGAGCAGAGGTGCAGGTGCACACACACCATTTCCTGTAGCTTTTGAAATCTAAAAGACGTCCAGGATGTCTAAAAAGAAGTTCCTCTTGAGAAAGGAGCCCAAATGACAAATCTTTTAGCCAAGTCACCACTTTGACCCAGACTGAACAATCCGAGCAACGTTTGGATGGATTGACATGATACCCGGAGGATGACGCCTACATACTTTTGTAATCTCCCTCTCTCTTCCTATAGCGCCATCGTCAGGCCAAAGTTTTACTTTTGCAAAACTCATGACATTCCCATCAGCCTCAGCTGTACTTTGCGTACTAACTTTAGAATGCTAACGCGCTGCAGTAAGTATACTGTACCGTGCTACATTGTCATCGTGAGCTCGGCTGCGGACTCTTATGCTACGTTCAGACGGGATTTCCGATTTGTTTACCAAATGAGATCTTTAATACGGACTGCCCGCACTGTTACTGGACGCGGGCGTCAGTAGCTACGCTGGTGACACGGCTTTCCAATGCACAAGCATGAGGAATGGAGGTCCATCAATTTCGCCCTCGAGACAATTGCGTTGTCATGTCGTGGCGCAGAGCTCCTCGGTCGCACCGGAAACAAATGTGCGACGCTAGTATACATTGGGATGTTACGCGCTACAGTCAAGGTGGGCAGCTAGAGGCGTGGTGCTATCCGACACTTTGGAATTGCATTTCAAACCACCTCCAAATGTGTTTCTCTTGCTATGCAGACTTTCAAAAAATCAATCGTGCAACAATCTGGATCTGCCAACGCAAAGGATTTGGTCTCGCAGTCTGAACAAGGCCTTCGTCTTGTTTCTTTAGTAGCTGCATTAACATTTGCACTTTGCAAAAACGAATTCTTTCTTATTGCCATACTGTGCAAATATCTTTTTTTCCCGTAAGAAGAGTCTCTGAATGGGTTATGTTAAGGATTATACTTGAGATGATGTACAGATGCAATAAAACAGCCCACAGTATTAACAGATAACCATAGCTCCTGAGCCCACAGAGAGACTCTGTCACAACTGAGCAGCTGTGATAAACTCCTGACATTACTTCAGACACACGGTTGCAACACACTTGTGGCGCTCTTTCAGGCTGCTGTGGTCGATATTACTCAAGAGCTGCTGACATTTAACAGGCATCTGTGCTGGTGAACATGTTCCTGTGTGGATGTGCACAAACTAATTTGATCCTTGCTTCACAGAGGGGTGTGTTGAGGACTGTCACTGCATAGTTTAACCGGCGTATTCATGTCTGAGTGTGTATTTGTGGTTGTAAAGGTTTTAATGCATTTGTGCATGTGTGTCTTGTGTCCCCAATTTCATAACACCAGCCTCCCCCTAAAAACGTGTTTAAAAGTCATCTGGCTGACGGGGGAAAGCAGTTTTCTTACCTCAATAAAATTATCTTGGATTTTAGTGTTTGCCTAACACTCTAGTACCCGGTTAATATTTGAGCACGCTCCTCCACTCTGGGTTAGAGAAGGAAAAAAAAAAGGTGTAACTTATAATGGGCTTGGCCTCGCTGGCAATTCCTGCAGCAGAATTAAAATGCAACATTATATGGCTTGGCCAAGGTTAGTCCGTGTTAGCCGGGGCGCTGTTACGGGCACTTTTCGAGCCTCTCAATTGAGGTAATAAATTGAGTCTGATGGCTAATTTTAGGTGAAATCCAATACCTCTGGCTAAACTACGAGCCAGAGGGGACCATTTAATCAAAATATGTCTGGCACTGCCGCCAATATAGAAACAAGCGGAGAAAAAAACCTAAAGATTTTAGAGTAAATATATATTTTACAGAAATTTGTTTTAAGGGATACTGTACCTTCTGTCAGTCAAGTGAAAAGAGTTAACACACTGTGGGAGGTAGCAATCTGTGATTAAAACAGCAGTTAAATCCTGCACGTTTGGCTGGTGGACAACATGTGTAAATATCTATTCATCAGGACAGTCACACTTTGAGTAAATCAAATGTAAAACATCCCTTGTGGAGTCATTGTGAAGCTAATCCTTTGTTAATGCAGCCACAGCTTACCAGAAAGTGACATTTGATTAGTTGTAACACCACAAGATGAATTCAAAGATGTCTATAAAGAAATGAAACTCCCCAGTCCTTGCAGTGGAATAAAAAAATGTTGCTTCTACACTCGCTAAATCATTCTGTGAGAGTGTCTCTCGATTAAAGATCTCCAAACAGGCGTCCGGTTCGCAGCCTTCGCAGCCTGCCAAGAGCCACATCTTGGGGTCCGCAATCAGTGACACTCACAATAAACGGGCTGATATTTAATCATTAGGCGAGGAATGCAGAGCGGACGTCTCTAATCTGCTCCCGCGGCTGCTCAGAAGTTGCACGGCACGCAGAGTGGAAGCCGTGAACTCCGCGTGTCAGCATCTACCGTGCGCCCGCGGGGGTTTCGGTGGCAGACCCGAGAGGGGTAACGTTGCATAGCGGGAGGCCTCGGCATGCCATTGCAATTAATGTATTGTCTTACTTAATAAGATGGAAATGTTGGAATGATTAATGAAGACTGCGGTGTGCACTCTGGGGTCGGTGGGAGGATTAGTTACCGAAGTGCCGAGGCGCTCACTTACACTTACTGCTGAGCTGCACTGAAAGAGAATAAGACTTTATTCTACTGTATACAGAATTATTGTTGGCAGGTAAAATGTCTTTGGTTTAAATATTAAGTTTACTGGAACTGTGTCTTGTTTTTGGCTCAATTATTTTATCTAATTAATCTCAAAAACGTTTGACTCAAATCCTCTCGTGCATTCTTCAATCCCATGAACCATTTGGCAGGTCAACCATTAACCGTTCATCCCACAACCAGAAGGTAGCAGAGCGCAGACGCACGTCGATGTGTCCACCTCGTGATTCTCATCAGCTTCCAAATTAAATGTGTTCTTCCTTCGGTCCACAAGACAACACACACATAACTTTCATTATTACTATTACAAACACACCAATGAGCCACACTGTTGCACTGAGTTACATGTTTGTTTTATTGCTACAATAAGCACAATATAAAATATCACATTTAAATACTTGTTGTGCAAAAACAGTCGAGAGTCGTACCTTCAAAGTTTTATCATGTTATGTTGAGAAACAGGTGAAAATGTTGCACAACAAATAATATGTGCAATATTACTTTTATGTTTTAGTTTACTTATTGTATTGTTATTCTATGAGGCACTGGTGTTAGTATACTTCTTATAAACTTAATATTTATTGTTTGTTTTGTTCTTATCTTTACATTTTTCAGCAATCTCTGTCACAAGAAGTTTCTTGAGGATTAATAAAGTTGTATTTTGTTTTATTTTATTGCACTTTGCAAGAAGATTCAGTCCAATAATGAGTCGTACCTTCAAAGTTTTATCATGTTATGTTGAGAAACGGGGGAAAATGTTACACAACTTATTAATATTTCCTGTTTGATGCTGCTGCTATGAAAACATCTTGGATATCTATATTTTTATTATGAGATTTTATTCAATTTAAACTGTTTAACAGCGGAAACATCGGACACAGAATATTGATAATATGTGCAATATTACTTGCATTGTTATTCTATGAGACACTGGTGTTAGTATACTTCTTATAAACTTAATATTTATTCATCTATTCTTTGTTTTGTTCTTATCTTTACATGTTTCAGCATTCTCTGTCACAAGAAGTTTCTTCAGGATTAATAAAGTTGTATTTTGTGTTATTTTATTGCACTTTGCAAGAAGATTCAGTCCAACAGCAGACGGACTACAGCGGAGTGTTTGCAGGAATATGATGAAGATGGATGAAGGTCCAGTATTTACAGTACAGGCGGATATTATAATATACTATATTGTACTATGATGTCAAATATACTGTATATATTATACTGAAAAGTAATTGGACATTATGGCTCAAGCAGTTAATGTTAAGCATCCAAATCTTTTTAAGCAGCTTGTTCTTCACCAGACATCGACCATATGAGGAGTCACATTCAGCCCGGCCCAATTACAGCTCGTAAGTGGGTCGTAAATCGTGAGTGTGCAGCGCTGAGATACAGAGCAGTAAAGATTTGACAAATCAGCTGGCAGAGCTGTTAAATCTGTAACTCTAATTACACAACGTAAACATAAATTAACATTTAAAGCTTGTTAATATGTCGTATAGTTCATTTGATTTTGAAATAAGTAACAGAGGAGGGTAACAGGAGGGTCGGGCCTAAAGCCACAGCATCCGTACCGCTGTGTCACACGACATGGACATATAATGTGACGGGATTATATTTTGCATACCTTCATGGAATAATCACTTCATTACCAAAGTCCTTTAGCTAAACACTCCTGCAGCAAACCAAACAAGGAGAGGCCGTGTGATTCTTTTAGAGAAAATATTTCTCCGGCGAAGAAATTAGGAACCGTCGAGTGTTGATAATTTGTTTTTTATTTTCTCCATAAACATTTATAATTGCATCCAGAGGTGTGTGTGTGTGTGTGTGTGTGTGTGTGTGTGTGTGTGTGTGAGGTGGAGCAGCTTCCCCTGTGCCACAGTGCTATTGTTGCAAGAGAGGGGTCAAGTGCTTCATCACTCACGCCCACCTCACTTAACAGCACTGACACACACTCACTTCTTTCTGATTTGTATGGCGATGGATTTGTCCCAATATTATTTGTGTGTCATCAGCAATCTGTGTGCACTGCTGCCGTCTCCTCCAGCAGAACTGAACGGTTTATGTATTTCTGATGCTGGTTTATGGGTTTATGCCACAGTGGACAGTAACGGCCATGTAAATGTCAAGTCCTGATGATAACTGCCAACTGATTGCACATATAGAACACGGGCTCGCTGCTTTTTCACTCAGCAGATATGTAGTCGTAATGTAAACGGGAACTGAGCGCTGCGAGCTCGCCTCCCGGCCTTGGCAGCCGCTTCCCCAGTGAGATAGTTAGTTGTTTGAAAGTGCTGCACACTTACTTATTTCCCCTACATTATATTCCTCAAGCTGCATCTCTTTGCTTTTGCTGCAACATCTGGGATCTACAGTACTTATAGATGCAATGCAGCAGATCAAATCTCTCTGAACCAACTTTACTTGTCATTTAAACCTAACTGTGGAACAAAGCTGATCGTCCCAAAGGGTTCCTCTTGAGCAGGATTCACAAACGTTTGGACTTCCACAATAACTGCATCTAACAAGTGCATCTTTCTTTTGAAGCGATTTGACAGCGTCTTGTATATTTATACGTGAAGTTGATGTGCTGATCTTTATGGAAAACATGAAGAGATTATTGGAGGGAGGCGAATCAAAGTGACACTAGTGACACACACTCAAGCCAACCAATATACACTACAGGAACCGCAGGCTGGAGTCCCTCAGGCTGTGGTGAGCGTCTGGCTGCTCGTGACGCAGTGAAGCCGGCTGCTCTTCACTGTTTCTTCGCTCCTGATTGACTTTTAATTGATTTCTCTACAGAAGTGCGGTTCATTCTTGTCAGTGAGATGGAGTCTTTTGGGTTTTTAATTTGCAGATCTCTTGATTTATCCCCCGAGTCTGTGATTATTACAATTATGTGGCTTTTGTAATTGGTGGATATCGAGTTGATGTTTTTTTGGGGGGAAAACATTACTTTGAAACAGTGAAGGCTGCCAGGGACAATGAGGCTGGCCCGGGTGGGGTTTGATACATGGGCACCCTTGCGGTTGAAGCAGAGTGTGTGTCTCATGTACAGTATGAGCATGTTTATTCATATTTCTGCATCCTGTGCGTCCACAGTGTGTGTGCCGACCGCAGCCGCTGCCTCGCCGTCTGTGATGCGTGTTTATGTTTACTCTAAGTGTGTGTGTGTGTGTGTGTGTGTGTGTGTGTGTGTGTGTGTGTGTGTGTTTGTGTGCGTTTCAGACGTGACTGCGAGGTGGAGCACCTGCCCTCTCCTTCCAGTCATGCTGCTGTGTGGCAGCTACCGAGCTGGAACCTTCCGGATGACATCATCAAACGGTGACAAGGCAGACAGGTCAGGGCGCCTGTGGTTGTTGCTGGAAAAGGCTACACCCCAAAGTGTGTGTTTGTGTGTTTGAGTACACACACACACACACACACACACACACACACACACACACACACACACACATCTTTGCCATATTGGGTAGTTTTATTTTGACTAGATGTCATCAACAGGTAGATGTATTATGGTATGTTCAGTAAAGACGTTGTTTATCTCCAGACTTCTCTTCTTTTCTTCGTGTCTCTGATTTGAAGTCATAAAGTTTCAGAATAAGCGACAAAGAAAACATTTCCGATGCGAGCGAACACGTCTTCGCCTCGGTTCCCGTCAGCCGGGGTGAGAATTCATGTAGTTTCACATCCGCTCGCCTCATTGCGTTGACTTTATGTCCAATCACACTGTCTCTAAACTTGGCTTTACATTCAGTGTGAACACTTCAGTTACGTATATTAAAGTTGGAGGATACAAGACGATTTTAATTTGTCTATATTGTAAACATTTTGATTTCAGTTCTGTGAAAGATTGGAGCATTTTGTCTTCAGTTTATATTTATCCTCTTCAGCGAAACACCTTGTAAGACTTTAGCTACCTAGAGCGTGGACACCCGACCTGAGCGAAGGCCGAGTTCACATGATGTTTCAAGTTCTGTTAAGTGCAAAGAAAGTGCATAGTATTCTTTCTCTCGCTGTCTGCAGTTAGAAGAACAGAAGAACAGAAGAACAGAAGAACAGCGCCTGGTCCTCAAGCCTTCCAGCAGCTTTTACTCTAAATCCAACGTGATAGCTAACAATGCTAATTGTCATTCCAGCTGAATGTATTTAAGTCTGATTTACATTTCTGCGTACACTGGCAATATAATCCTAATGTATTCTACTCACTGCTAAGTTTCTAACCTTTCCATAAAATGCTTTCTTACACATTCTACTCGAGCGCTCTTTGTTTGCTCTCTTCCTGCAGTATTCACGTGTTGGTCTGTCTAGACCACAGAGGACAGGTTAGTGAGGGTATGTTCTTTTTCCATTTGCAGATTTTGGAGGATATTATGGCCTATTTGCACCTGTAAACCCCAAACCCAAGTGTTCCTCCGCCTACTTGCTATTTGTCAGGATCTGTGTAATTACCAGCGTCTATCCGTCGCTCCCCATCTCATATCCTGAGCACAACATTTGCCCAGATTTACCTTTTGGCTTTGGAATAGTTTTTGCTTAAAAGCGTGCAAAAAAGACAAAATATCGCCTGTCCTCCGTGCCACCGCATCATAATCAAATTAAATCATTTTTCTAATGGCTTTCTGTACGCAGGAGACGGTGCGTGGCTGCCCCAAACCAAATAACCCAGGATGCACTGCGGGACCAAAACCGGTATCTGCGTTTCAGCGAGCGCTCCCCTTGGAGAAACACTTTTGATTCGGGAACATTCCTATTTCAGGATCTTTAAATGTTAAGTAAAGAAACATTATGAGAGGAGGGCTGAATGGAAAGCTGTGTGTGTGTGTGTGTGTGCGTGTTTGTGTGTGTGGACGTGCATGCATGTGAATGCCGAGGGAGAGAGAGAGAGAGAGTGTGTGTGTGAGAGATTTGGACATACACCTCTAAGCACACCTAAGTGTATCTAGCCAAATGTTTTTATATGGTTCCATGACGGGGGCGAGAGTGTGTCTAACAAAGGAGACTATTTCGATGGGGCCGGTCAGTGAAGGAGTGCTGGACTCATAATGACATAGAAAACAAACAGTGGTGAATGGGCACATGGTCCCTCCGTAACCACAGGGCCCTTAACGGGAAGAGCCTGTCCAGCAGTGCACAGCCCAGCGCCAGCTCTACAGGAAGACCCAGGCGCCAAGGAGTTAAAGTACATCTACTGTGTCTGCGTGTGTGTGTGTGTGTGTACAGTGTGCACAGTCTGCGACACGCGTTCCAGATCAGCTGCACAAATACCTTTAAGAATATACAGACACTGGGCCTCTTGCAGGAAGCGATACAAGAATAAATGTCCTCTTATTTTTGTTCGTACCCTCGATTAGTTCAGCTTCTGAACGTGTTTCAAACTGCTCTTAAATGATTTTTCATTTCCCTGTAACACCAGCACAGACCTGTTTACTTGTTAAACTTTATTTACCGATGAAATTCTTTCTTCTTACAGCCTTTTTTTGGCGGCATCTTTACAGTTCTTGGGCATGTGTCACACCTGTCCTGTAGAGTGTTTAGGGGGCGTTACCTATGCTAATGATAATAGCATAGTTAGCTTGGATTCAGCACACCTGGGTCAGAGCAGATTTGGATGGTTAAGAACGTTTGGTGCATCTGGGGTTAAAAATTATGAGAAAAAAGAAGAGAAATGTAAGAACGTCGCTGCATGAGGCCGACTCTCACGCTCACATGACTTAAAAAAAAAAGAAATCACTGACGGCCACAGTGAAGAAAGTCTATATTAACATACAAATACACACATTCATACTCCCTCTATGTCTCACTCGTACACACAGTCACAGGGGAACCTTCCCAATCAACCACCAGCAACAATATTATTCTGCCATTCACTGTCGGGGGCGTGATTGATGAAGCCGAGGGAAGGCTGGACTCCAGATCCTAACATGGAGCTGATGTAGAATAACACCGTGCAGACAATGTTCATATTTGACTCCGATCGCCGCCATAATCTAAACGCCAAAGAAATACCAAGCTGTCCTCGTGTGGAGAGTTCACATTACATGCTTTTACTAAAAGTATTTTAATGGGATTTTAGTTCAGTTTGATTGTTGAAACCTGAGTGTCTGCACATTTTGGGAGTTTTCAATTGAGATATGGAAAAAGCCAAAACTTAGAGCAAATGGTTAAATCTATGTGATGTGGTATTACATGACACACAAGAATCCCACATGATGTTTTATATTAAATAAATATCCCTTTGCATGATAAAGTGGTTCTTTACATAATTGCTACTTGCTTTGCAGAATATTCTTTATTATATGTGTTATTAAAACAGTATAATACATCTATGACACACAACCTGGTAAACTTGGTAAGCATTGCGGCCCTATTTCTTACCCTCGGTAAGAGTGGCTGTAGCACCAGCTGGATATGGAGTAATTTCACACGCTCATCAAAAATGAACGCTACTGGTTGAAGATCATGAGCATAGAGTTGATCGTTTCTCAACTCCTCCATGTAATATATGTGTAAAATGGCTTTTTTTTGCAGACTGAGTAGGGTTAAGGTTCAATTCAAAGTGTGAACAGTTGGTATGAGTATTTTTTTTAATTTGATGTATTGGTGTTCGTCCCGCTCTGCATCTGTTTGTATTGATCACAGCGGAAACATAGAAAGTGAATAATTCTGCAGTGTTTATGAGCTTTTAGGTTATAGACACAAGTTCTTTGTATTATAACCTTTCAGACAGTGATTTCTATTCCTGCAATATTAATGTTTTAATTTAATTGTATTCAACCCTCAAGTTGCATTCACAGTGTGACGATGTGTTTCTACGAAGGCCTGATAGTCGAGGGTTTTCCGTCCACTTGCAGCAGGAGAAGACTGGCGACAACAGTGAGCTGTTTAGTGTGGGTGGTGGTGTCTAAACAACAGATGCACGTGGAGGTGCAGACATGTGTTCGCTTTCCAGTTTATGTCCCTCTGTCGGCCCACACAGACGCTGAATTTAGTCGTATTTATTTTTCTTACTATGTCTGGCAGATGCACATATGTTTCCGCCTTGTGAGGTTTAGTGAAGACGTTGTGAGGGGCCGTGCACCTCGAAGCCAGGTGCTATTTTGAGCCCAGCCCTTTCTGTTTCCGTCAACAATGTGCAACAACTGCTACGAAGCTTATTCATACATTTGTGATGCTAACACTGTTAGCACGTTAGCACGGATTGATGACGCGCGGTATCGTCCAGGGACACAGGGATTATTTAATTGATAAATTCACCTTCCACACAATCGCCCTAATATAATGGGAATATGTTGCATATGTATTTAAATACACAGAAACACCTGTTGGAGGTGATCAATTTGGTTACAGAAAACTACGACTAAATATGTTCGTCAACATTTTTTTCCTTGACTGAAGATGAGACGATGATGACGAGACGCCACCGACCTCATTTAACACCAACTGTGATGATATCAACATGTAATATTGTTAATAGAAAACACAATCCTGATGATCCCGGTGTCTCTATTCACTGCTTGTTTACATGTTACCATAATAACTGTCAGTGAATCTTCACCGTCAGCTCTCTCATCCCCACACCTCCCTCCCCCCCTTCCCTCCAGACATCCCAAAAGTCCATTTACCGCTTTGAAAACATCATAAAACAGACTTCATGCTGAATATAGTGCCAGGGCGTCAGCAGATGGTTTTAAGGTCACGCTGGTGACTAAGCATCAGAGAACTGTCGTAGACGAGCCTTTCATGAGGACGCTTTCTGGGGGAACATAATGATCCTGTGAGCAAAAATGATAGCACATGAATTAATATGATGTTATATTAACACCATTAATTTAATAGAATAAGACAATTTTGAGAGTTGCGTACATGTCTTCTTTCAGACTGGTGGAAAGAAAACATCCAAAATACACATTTAGGAGTTTATTTGACTAACTTTGTGAAGATTTCTCCTAAATTCACCAAAATGTTAGTAATAGATAATGTCTCATTGGCATATTTAAAGATAACACTTCAGAAACTAATTTACTTCTTGTTAATAATCAACTGAGGACCTTTCATGTCGATAATAGTTCAAAGTGTTTGGGTTTCATCATTCAAAGCCTGATTTGTACATATTTGACAGTATTTTCTAAATGATGGAGTCGTACAAAGAGGTATCCAAAGTTCCCTCTGTAAAAACCTTTGACTCTTATGTAGACATTTTGAACCTGCAGTTTTTCCAATGTTCGGATTATGCGCCATTTGCCTTTTCAAACTTAACATTTCAGAAAACTTGTAACGCGACACATAATTGTCCAACTCTTATGTTGCCATTTTCACCTGTAGTGTCTCCCCTTAATAGAAAAGTCTGAACTGACGGGAACAATACACACTCGCATAAGAAAAGATCATTTCTACGTTTTGTCAATCACAGAACATTCTGCATTCTCAACAGAGTTAAGCTAACTTGATCCTGATGGGTGAAGTATAAATGCTGAGACACATTTTTCACCGTAACACCTCTCTGGGGTGTCTGGACGTGCACTATGTTGACCGCAGCAGCTCCCCCACTTAGTTTTATTACACGGGGTCGTAATGTTCTTCCTTGCGTTGTTCTTCTGGCTTTTATTCTCTGTAGTCGCACATAATACTACCAAGGACTAATTGGCATGGTTGCATATTCTCCAACTGTATCTGGTTCTGTGTGTGTGGGTGTGTGGGTGTGTGTGTGTGTGTGTGTGTGTGTGTGTGTGTGTGTGTGTGTGTGTGTGTGTGTGTGTGTGTGTGTGTGTGTGTGTGTGTGTGTGAGAGTAAAAACCAGACACAAGCCCGCCGACAGAGAGACGGGTTGCTTTGGCAGAATGTCAGGTTCATGCCCCCACTAACCGCAAGTAGCCGAGATATATCGGCAGTTCCTGTGCATTATGGGATACCTCGCTGGCAATAAACAGAAACAGAGGAAATCTGAAATGAGGTGACGGAGACATTGTATGACTTGTCCTCTTCACAATGCAGAGGTCTGCTGCATGAATCTCCAGCCCCAAAATGAAACATATAACTTGTATCATGCACATATCTTACCGCCTGCAGATGAAGAACACACACACACACACACTGATCTGGGTCTGCTTGGGAAAGCTGGACTGTCTTTTGATTGATATTGTCTCCGAGGTTAAACACACTTTAATGAGAAGTCCTCCCTTCTTTTTTTTAAAAGTTGAAATCTCCTTGTAGCCTGGCGTTCTGGCTCCTTGGCGAAGGAAACATGGCCTGAAAAGGAAAGGTGGGTTGATGATGATGATGAGCTCTATTCATTCTGCGAGCGTTGACATATTTGCTACCGTAACCATCAATAACTGTGTGTCTGTGAGTGTGTGTGTGTGTGTGTGTGTGTGTGCATGCATCAGACTAAGTGTGTGTTCCTCCTGTTGATCATCTCTCCACAGCTCCAGCAAATACAGAGTGCTGTAGGAGTGACGTATTTCTGTAGGTCAACTCGAAAGATAGAATCGCACAAGTTCCCTCGAAGAATGGATTTTGTATTATTGCAGAAGAAAAACTCTTTCAGGATTTTTGAAACAATACTACAACTGAAAATACTACAAATTGAAAGGTTTGAGTATTAGAATAGTATAAATACAACGAAGCTGTGAAGACGGACTAGTGATAACGTTTAATGTCCCTGAGAACCTCTGCGGTCTCAGTTAGCCACTCGTTAGCAACCACCTTTTTTAAGGTGCGTAAAGGCTTCAAAATTCATGAGTGGGAGACTTACTGCAGAACAAAATGTGAACATCTCTTCAGCTTGTATTAACCACAGACCAAAAACCTATTAAAAAAAACCTCCAAACCGTTACTCTATATTCTGTGCATGAGTATTGCGCTATCTTGGATGTATACATGTGCAGTCGGTGTTAGCTCCTTGTGCAGGAATACCTTCCATGTCATCTGATTTAGAGGTACATAAAAAATGCTGCCGCTTTTATCCAAGCCATCGTTCAATGCTTTGATTAGCATGTGTGGTCACCGCAGGAGAGGAACTCCTTGCTACGCTTAGCTATAGGCAAATAAATTATAAATACAAAGCGCGCCAATGAAAATACAATATCATTGTGCAAGATTTAGCTCTTTCCTTTGTATGTCACTGTGTGGTCAGTTTGGACACAGCTCAACTTTGCTGTTGCATTTATATTTTCTGTCACTTCTGAGGATCTTGAAAACATCTTCTCCCCCGCTGCTCTCATCCTCATGTTCCTCCATCCTCTTTGATTTGGTTCTGGCTCCGATATCAATAAGCTTTGATTTGGAAAGGAATGACTGAGGTCATCCTGTGAACTTGAACTGGATCCACTGATACTGTTTGGATAGGTGCACAGTAGGCCTTGAGAGACACACAATGTAGATGGAACCATTAACTTTTCATTGCATGCTTACTGAGCCACCGCTGTACTTTGGCTCTGTCCTCAAGAAGAATTATTTGGGGGAAAGAAATTGCGGATAGAGAGATGAAATTATACAAATATCTCACAGAGCCAGAGTTGCTCTGCAGGGAGAAATAAGTTCTTGGTTAAAGTGTTGGAGTTGGAGCCAAATGTTTGGTTCACTTCAGCGAATAAGACAAAACTTTGAAATTCAAGCAATTTGGAATGCATAAAGAAAATAATATAGAAATACGTTTTTGAAAATAATACAGATATAAATACATACTTTAAAAAATTAACAAATAAATGCAACAAAAATATAATATAATATATAATATAATATAATATATAATATTTTAAATAAATAAAATGGACATTTAATACCTAGATTATTTTTGGTAGATTTAACGGAACATTCATTTATTAACCTTCCGTAATGATTTGGATTATTTGGCTCTCTTACATGTATGTACATGCAATGTCAATATACAGCCTAATTAACAATGTCTAGTCTTCTTTCTTTCTTGCCACTAACTTACTGCACAGCAGACATTTTCATGCACGTATAAACTACAGCACATACTTACATGTGTGTTCAGTCAATGTATTCACGAGCTTGTGCACTGTGGTGATGCTGTATTGGCCTTGTTTGTTTAAAACCTTGAGGAGTTCCTTTGACAGGCGTCTCCTTACTGACGAGAGAAGCTATCAGATCATCTGTGAAAAGACATTTTTACTTGATCCTTAATTCTGTCTTTCAGTAGAAAACCTTTTGAAGTGCTAATCAATAACAGATGTTTCTTTGTCCATTTTGTCTAACCTTTATTTATCGGGCTTAGAGATGCTCGAGGTCACACTATGTCACTTTCTCCCCCAAAACATTTTTTCCAGCGTGGACTCAAACTCGCAACTCTCCAGCCACAGCCTCTGCCCATTAGGCCTCAGCTCATGTTGAAACTCTTTGTTCTCTCCAGGATGTTCCTGCTCCGAGCTGCTTGTTGGACCAATCAGCCAAAACCTTAAGCCACTGTGACAGTTACTGGCAGCAGAGAGCAGCAGCCCTGCGTGAGTTATGGGCGATCAGCACATGTGTGATTCCACCGAGCCTGAGTTATGCTCCCACTGCCTCTTGTTGTCTTTTGATCACAATTTATCGCCGTGTGTTTTGTGTCGACCTTGCTCTTGACACACTGAGCAGAAAAGTAAGGGTGAGATAATGTGAAGATATTTTGATGTCGTCTCTGGGATATTGCTGAATAGGGCTCTGCTGATTGGTTGAAGTTAGTCCAGGTAGAATTATTGTAGCATTACCATGTAGAATTATGGGAGGTGAGCTTTTCTGGCTCATACAGATTTGTATGAATTTGTAAAATGAGCTGACCTTTTGATAAACCTTGCCCCTGAACAGTGATTGTCCAATCATAACTCAGAAACTGTAACTATGCACAGTTGGTCTGTCAAGGCTTTGGATTTTAATATCCACATGTTGAAGCAGTGAGGAAGAGTTTAGATTGTTTAATTACGGTTCTGTAACCAAATACACAAGTGCAAAAGTGTAAGGAATGGATTAAACTGTGTGTTTATCTAGCGTTAGTGTTCAAAGGGAAAGTGGCATGTCATCAGCGAACTGCTGTATATTATAATTACATTATATTAGAGTCAGATTACATTAGAGAATAGCTGTTCAGCATTGGAACATCTATTGCATTGGTGGAGCCTTGGTGCTAATATAGTGGTGCTGATAGCGGCTCCAGGGAAAGTCTGCCTTCATCTGCTTCTTCTTTTTACAGGCTTTTCATTTGAAAAAATGCCCTTATTTTTCACCCGTCGCCAGTTTTTAGATCTTTCCGACAAAAGCCCCAGATCAGAGGGAAATCAGCGTTGGTGCGGCGCCCGAGTGCTGTGTGTGAACTGTTGCACATGCATCAGTAAATATCTGGAATATCTAAGACACGGGTTGAGGGGAAACCTGAGGGAGGGTCCTTTGCAACACGGACCAAAGTTCTTGTTGCACCTGGGAAACAGGTGAAAGATCTGGTAGTGTGTGACCCCCCTGTCACCGCTCCGTCAGGAAGTGTGAAAACCACAATGACTTCAAGAATCCTGATTACAAAACAACAAGTTGTGTAGTGTGAAGTTGGCTTAAATGGGGCAAGACATAAACAACTGTCAATTGGCATCAAAAGCAGCTTGAAACAAATATCTATAGCGACTAAAGTGACTGATGGACTCCCAAAGATCTCTGGTTGCTAGTGTCCATGTTCCTCTTTCATGATAACCTCACCCACACACTCAATGGGTGGTGCTCTTGTCCTCTTGTCCTTTGGCCACAGGTTCCCCAGATGTTGTAGCTATGAACAGAGGGAAAAAACAGTCGCTCTGATGAGTCACCAGCCTAATGGACCATGGTATGAAACCTGATAGGGGCTGCGTTTGCCTTGAGAGGGCAGTTTAGTGAAAACAGTGTCATTACTACAACCTGAGGCCTCCCAGGCCAGGACCTCATGCGGTGAACCGTATGCCAAGAAACGAGAGAGAGGAGAGGGAGAGGACAGGCCGAACATGATACAATCGGGAATGGAGGGAGTCCAGTTTCAGACAGCGAGGGCAGCGAGGAAGGAGGGAGAACGGGCCAAAGTCTTTGTTTTATCTGGAGCGAACAAGATACTTGCATCATAGTAGCTCTCCAAGAATAATGTCAGAACCTGATGACTCAAAGAGAAAATAGAGAGTTGATGAAAATAAAGCTTAGCCTGTCTCGCCTGGTTAGCACTCACAGTTGGAAGCACGGTGCAAACGTGGCTTTTCAACAACGTGAATGTTTGTATCTCAATATCTTATTTGTAGATGTTTTATTGCAGAAAATTCAAGTATGCTACCAAAACAATGGCTGCAGACTGTGTGAAATACTCTCAGTTACATAATACAGCTAATGGCAAAATATATTCTAAGTGCCTGACTGTCGGCTGTACCTCAGCTTTTTGCATTTCATCTCTGTTTAGAAAAAATACTTAATTGACCGTTTACAACCTGGTGGTGTGTGTGTGTGTGTGTGTCTGTGTGTGTCTGTGTGTCTGTGTGTCTGTGAGCATGCAAGGATTTCACTTCTCACTGCATATTTGTTAAAATACTGCTAATATTATTCAAAGTCCCCAAGACAAGCTGGGGGAAAAACTTCCTTTTCAGCCATCAGCACTTACTCTAGTACCTCGTCAGCTGAAAATGAGTTTTTCTGTCTCAGCATACACACAGTAGGCTCAAGTGTAAAACAAACAAAGTCTGTCTGCAGACCCTGTGCAGGACATCTCCCCTGTGGGGAAATAACCATGAATATTAAACATATTGTGCAAAAACCAAAACATGTCTCTGAACAGCGTGTGTTACACGGTATGTACAGACAAACTGAAAAATAATGTCTGGATTCACATTTTTTAATAGTCATTTCAAGTTTGTTTGTTTAGCTTACTCCTTTAAAAACTTGATCGCAGTCCAGCATTATTATTATTTTTTCAATCTGTTTTGACCTTGAGAACAGATACTCCTCTCAAATATGGAAAATTGCTACTTTTCGCTATGTTATATAATTTAAAACTGAATATTTAGACATTAGACATTACCTTGGAGAAACTGTGATGGACATTTTTTTATAGACCAAACGATTAATCGAGAAAATAACCGGCAGATTAATAGAGAATATAAACATTTGTTAGTTGCAGCACTTTTTCCATGAGGAGTGCAGTTGAGTGCCATCACTGACACACATGCATGTCAATTACGTGCATCATACAAAAACAGTTCTTGTTCATGTTGGTGAATCTGTGGCAACTAGACCTTAATGTATATTAAACATCCTGCTCTCCCTCTGCTCTGTATCCGTCCCCCTCCTCACGTGGAGGTATGGTCTTGATTTATAACTGGTACTACAGTAACTTTGGAACAGAGCCTGCAGTGGAAACAAATGTTAGGTATCAGCCTTTTTCACCCCGAGGGTCAGGAGTAGTACCATGTCATCGCTGCAGTCCCTCACACAAAAGCCTTTACTTCATGTCCCCAGTATGCCACTGCATTAAGACTGAGACAGTGTGTGAATGTGTGTGTCGCCCCTGTATTGGGGACACACACAAATGCACACATGCTGGGGGTTGGCTTATGGAAATGGAGCTCTGTAGCATCATCACGTTCTGCTTCTATAGTCCTGGAGATGGCAGACAAACAGGCCTGCAGACAGATGACTACTGCAAACCTTATTCCGTGATTACGTGAGGGATGTTTCACATTGAAGGGATGTTTTACATTGGTTCAAGAATGTGTCAGGGAAATTTGCACTATTGAATCAAGAGATACCCAGGCAACCTGCCACGTGGTGTATATCAGGCCCAGTTGGCCTGGTAGTAGCGCAACTAACTTCATCCAGGCAGAGATGGAGTTGAAATGTGTGGAAACACATGATACCGAGGAAATGTCCTTGATGTCGTTCTCTGGAGACTATGAATTTTAGTCGTCTGTAACTGTTAAAAACTCCATGTTCTTACTAAAAGCGACCTATCAGTGGCCAGACTGGTCTCCTAGAAATGACCTACCAATACAACGAAACTGCATCGTCAATCACATTTCGAGGGAAACCTATTTTATTAAGCTCAACGTAATCAAGTCATTTTGTTGCCCTCACATAAGCAAGTAGTTTTTTTGTCTTGTTTTGTGTTAATTTACAACGTTAACCACGTGTTTAAAACTGGGACCGTAAACTGGAAGAATATATGTTTCCCTTGAAATGTAAACGAGAATGCAGTTAAGTTGTGCGGGAACGTGATGTTGTTGGAGACAGTGGCTCTGCTATCGCATGTAGCCAGACCTTTGTCTTATAAAGCTCAGGTAACCTTGTTTGTATCTAAGCAGAAAGACGAACACATATGGTGTTTCTTAAGATGGATATTTCTAAAACCCTGTTTTCATGATTTTCCACCATTCTGACTTACGTCTAGCTGGTGACATCATTAGAACAAGACTTGTGTTACAATACAATGTGTTCAACCAACTCAAGAGAGACTTGTCTCCTGCACTAACCCACAACCACACAGCAAAGCAAGTGGAAACATGTACAATGGCTACAACACAGTGTGGTCAGCAGAGGGGGAGTCAGTGGTCGGAGAAAATGCACCTGATGCGACGAGTAAAAACTAATGTTCTCACTTCTGATGTCATAGGGGAGGGTGCACCTTTTTCCCTTCTGGCATCTGAAGGACACCCGAGGGAGCAAAGACGTCAGCAACCGCCGCCGCCGCCATCATCGACACTAACACCAGCATCATCTATGGAAGGTAAAAGCCATATATCTTTCATCCATCCATTTTTACCCACTTACGATGAGTGATTTGGTACCTGCCTCTCTCTACCTGTTTTCCTCACCCTTGTTTCCATTCTTTGACTCCCATGTTCCATACCTTGTATAAATACACTTCTTAGCAACACCCCATGTCACTTAAAAGTGTTTCTTTTTCTTGGTTTCTTTTTATTCTGAAGAACTGCTGTGTCAAAGGCTGTGTTGGCCGAAGCTTTGTCTCATATTTTATTACTTAAAACCTGTTAAAGTCGCAGCAGATGGCATGTCTGGTGTCCAAATGCAGAGTGCAGTGGGTTTGAATTCAATGATAAAGATGCTAAACTCATTTTTAAAAATCAGAACAGAACAGCCAAAAGCTAAAAATTTCCAAAATACATTGAGAGCAGCACACGTGTTTCTTGCTATAAAATGGCAAAGTACTGTATGCACTTAATTTTCTGTTTTTACTTGATTTCCTTCTTTCCTATGATGGGATTTCACCTCCCTCTTGTTTTCCTTCTCTCTTTTTTCCCCCCACTTATCCTTCCTGTCTCACCACAGCCATTCTCTATTTTCGTTATATTGCTTGGATTAGACAAGCCAGGATTTACACACACAGGAAAGATAAGGGGACATTTTTACGGCGCAACCACTATTTCAGAGGTGTGTATGAGAGTTGGAGAACCATTTTTAGACTGCAGACAAGGCTGGAAAATAGTTGTAAGCTACTAAAAACTAGGTTGTAACATTTTAAGGTCTCGTGGCTTTTCACGGAAACACCTCCCCATACAGAAAATATACCATATTAATCATGGAGCTATTAGCACAGTTGTCTGTGTCCAGGCTATGGGGACTCATATTAAATATAATAGTCGCAGTTTCTTCGTCTAGGTTTTTGTATGCCAGACTCATATTTTCACCAAATTGAAAAGTCCAGTCTTTTCGAGAAGGATTTCTGCATTTAAATGGCCAAATATATAATGAAATATGCATTATTAGGACTATTTTTATCACAAGTGAGCAACATATTAGGATTAAGAAACACGGGAAAAACTCAATTAAAGCCAAACGATACAGTACCAAAGCCAAACTCCAGATCTACCAAGTGCTATAAACACTATTCTGCCCTGAAGAATGCAGGAAACCAACAGCACAGGACTCTCACAAACTATCCCCCTTCCAAACATCATGCCTGTGTCAGATCTGGAATATAATCTGGCCAAAGACCATCTCCAATACTAACCATCTTAAATTCACCCAGCAAGATGACCTACTCTCCTTACTCCCGAGACACACCTGGATTGGCCATGTGCTCAGAATGGACATCAATGCGATCCCAAGGGTCACTTCACACTGGACCCCAGAAAGCAAACGAAGGAAAGAGAGGCCCAAAATAAAAAAAGGCGCAAGACGATAGAGAAAAAACTCCAACTCCATCGACAGAGCTTGGGGACCATAGAGATATCGGCCCAAGGCGGAAGGAAGTGGAAGAATGTGACGTGTTGCACCTTTTTATACACAATCTAAAGACTGAAAAACAATCATAACATGTGTATTGGTAGCAGCCATGAGCAGCAGTTCCCCAGTGGTTCTCCGTGGTTGTTGGTGACCTGCTGTCCTGTATGGTAATGGTGTCGGTGGGACACAGAGTCCTCTGTGCAGCAGCAGCAGCACACTGGCCTGTTGTGACCGTGGCTAGTTCAACAGAGGCCCTGTATGCCCCTTCATGAGTGGCACGTGTGTCCTCTCCCTCTGCTGCTAAATATAGCAGCAACAATGGCACCAGGGAAATGCTTGTTGAGAAAAGAAACCTGACCTCAGATGATATCAGCTTACAGGTTATGAATAAAGCTTAGAGACATTTCATTTTCCATCGATGGTAGAGAGGCTGAATACTAAGGAGGATTGTTTGCTGGAGCTATTCGGTTGTTTGGTTCGGTTGCTATACTTCATGTGTAGTTTTTGTCAATTTATATATACGGGAACATTGAACAGCTTTCAAAAACTAGTGCAGAAACTAATTGTCTCAACTTGCTTATATAATATTCTCTATTTTCCTACACCTTACTTCACAAAAGTATTTATTTAACCCATATTCAAATGGTATAGCAACCTCTAAAAAACGTCCTGCTTTATCAGTCAAAGTGCCAAAAGTACCAACTGTAGGTCAGCACAATGCAATGCGTTGACCCTCCAAATCCTCCCACACCGGGGAAGAACCATTGGAACAATCCCTGATGGAGTACGTCATAGTTAAAGCTCTTAAACCTTGTTGCTCAAATACTCCCAGGCACATTGGTGTGGACGTCTGCATGCCTCCCTGGTGGTCCGCTCAGCTGAAAGACGCCGATTAAATTATCATCGTCAATCGGAATGGTTGCTACGGGTCCTGATAAGGGTCGGCCGGCGTTAAGAAAATGGCACGTTCCTCGATGAGAGGATCTGTCTGTGGCTGGAAAGCGCGGAGGGGACTGCACAACCTCAGGCAGTGAACTGCAGCTACAGAATGACCTTCTTTCTCTCCGCAGGCATTCTTTCACCCAAAGGGGGGGCTGCGAAATGACTTGTTGAATAAAAGAAAATATATTTTAATATGTTTTCTTGTGGTGTAGGTTAATAAAAGGGCAAATAAATATTATCACTTCATGTTAGTAATGATTGATGGCTCAGGCAGTTGGCAAAAAAACACCTTAAAACTCAATACATGCACATACAGTAAGAATGACAGTGGTAGTGAACTGTAACTAACTCTTTAATGTCTGGTGGGATTACATACTAATCCTTCAACTTTGTAATATAAGAGTTGGAAACAAACTATACAAGTGGTATTATTGCTATAAGGGTTGTCATTATTATTATCGTTATATTTTTGTTAGTTTTTCTATTTATTATTATTTATATATTTTACTTATATATTTAAAAAATATATATATTTAGGTTTTTGTTAGTTCATTGTTGTTTCTATCTATTTATTATTACTTTAGTTATTTCTTTATTTTTACATTTGACTTATATATATTTATATTTGTTGAAGACTGCTCTCCTCGTGTCTTTTGACAGTATGTCTGTTAAATGGCAAAGAAGCCTAGAAATACCATGTTTTGTTATCTAGAAAATGATGCTTTACTAAAAAAACATTAGAAAATTGGACACAAACTGACAGGGATGGCAGCTGTAGTGAGATATTTTATTTAAGTAAAATAAATAATATCTCAATGTTAAAATACTCCAAATACGGCCATTTTGGGAAAAGCAGCAGAAGTGTCTATCAATAATTGTATATTGCTACATACATACAAACTACTTTATATAATATTGGGTAGTTTAATCTATCCAAGCAATACATCATATTTCATAAGCTCATTATATATATTACATCGTCATATTTTATTATAGCCAGTTGAGGTGGTTCATCTAATAAGGAGCATCCTGGGCGCCTCCCTAGGGAGGTATTCCAGGCACGTCCAGCTGGGAGGAGACCCCGGGGAAGACCCAGGACTCGATGGAGAGATTATATCTCCTCACTGGGAACGCCTCAGGATCCCCCAGTCGGAGCTGGAGGATGTGGCCCGGAGAAGGGAAGTTTGGGGTTCACTACTGGAGCTGCTGCCCCCGCGACCCGACCCCGGATAAGCGGTAAACGATGGATGGATGGATATTTTATTATCTTATGCTACACTAGAAGGGCTCTCATAGAGCGCAGACCTCCGCCAAGGCCGTTTTCATAAGTGAAAGATAAAGCGTGTATCTGGCCCCTGATTTGGACGCGCTCCAAAATGTCTTGGGTTCTTCTTTGGTCCATGTTGCAACCTTCCACCAAGTTTAATAAAAATCGAGCTGGTAGTTTTTCTGTAATCCTGCTGACAAACAAAACAAACCGAATCAATAACATAACCTCCATGGTGGAGGTAACTAATAACTACAGCTTTCAGGTAAATGGTAAAAGTTTTTCTCTATAAAATATTGTGAAATACCAGAAAAAGGTAGTACATGATGGAGTACAAGTACCACAAAATTGTACAACAAATGCTACATTTTTACTGTTGAATTTTCCACCTGAACAACTATGTATGTAACGCCCATACAAGGATTCATTGTAGATCCTGAATACATATCGAAAGTACACTGTGACGCATCTTTAGAAATAATTCCATTTATCTGTAACATTAGTTTGACACCTCATAAGACCAAATATGGCTTGTGAATCTCCTCTTATAGCTGTTTTTCATCTAACAGGCAGGATTTATTGACATTGCAGCCCTGTGGGTGACTCCCAGCCTCTTAAGCGTCTTGTTATCTCTGTTAGGTGTGTTTGGCCAAGAGTGTGAGAGCTGCGTGCTGTATGGGCGTCTTGTTCTGCATGTTTGCTTTTCACCGCTGGAGTGGAGAGAAGATGGATGAGTCTTTCAGTGCTGATAACTCTGGTTTTTGCCACCATTAGCTACCAAGCTGACTACCACCCCCTGTGATCCCTCTTCATCTCAAATAGACTGGAAAATCTAAGATTGTAGAGCTGTCAGGAGTGACCACTTCTATATTCGGTCCAACCATGATGGACAACCTGGGTTCATACCCAGCAGTATCAGAGACCTCTCAGTCTCTCGCACTCTTTTCTCTCTCACACACACACACACACACACACACACACACACACACACACGCACACACACACACACACACACACGCACACACTGTCTCTGTTTAGAAGCAACACACGGAAATGCAGCAGGGCAGTGTTCCTAAATCCGTCAAAGCTAATTTGTCCGAGCGGTTTGCCAACAACACGAGGATTTAGACAACGAGGGAAATTATGAATGAAGTAAACATGCCGGCTTACATGTAAACTCATCAGTAACCGCGACGCGTTCCAAATAATTCCGTCTCATTTTCAGAGATGAAGTGGAGGAAAATGCTCTTGTGATGGTGCAGAGACTCTTCGGCGTTTTAAGTGTGCGGACTTTGTAAGTTTGCGTCATGGTTCCCAAACCGCGCCGGAGCACGCGTCACGAGCAAGAAGTGCTGGAATGTTTCCTTTCAACAGTCATGGGAATCTTAATATTCACAATCCAGCTTTTTGATTGTCCCTTCGCTGCTAAGCTTGTTATTTTGCACAACATTAAACATTTTAGCCCCTTGATTAGAGCTGAACGCTCCATCTGCATGATTAGGCAAGCTTGTAAGAGACAGAAGAAACATTGTGGTGGTGTTCTAAAGGGATTAATTAGGCTGATAACTTTCTTTTTTAATATTGTGCAAGGTTCTCCAGTGATCATGAAATGCCAAAATACAAGGACAAAAGATCACAGAAGGGTGCTGCGGTCAAATGTGGAGGCTAAGACCAGAAACACACTTGATGCTGATAGTTGTGTATTGAAGATGCTAATATCCAACATCTTGTTTATTCAAAAATCCAGGTAAAATACAAGGATTCAGTGTCAAACTATTTCAAAGAGAGACTATAACTTTTAAAAGAATAAATTCAAAATGAAATACACAGGATTTTGCTGATAGTTGATGTGTTTGACCTGCAGATTATTGTGGCTAATGTTACCTTAACACACTTCAGATGGATACTGCTGTGTAAGGACATTGCTAATGTCATTTCCCTGACAGTATGACCTTTCTATACTTGTGCTGCTGCTTATGGGATCCTGCTACTGTTTCAGCAGGATCTCATAATTGTTACTTTTGGCCACAGTGGCTGCTATTCAGCAGAAGTTACATAGTCTTGCGTTTACTTTTGCAAAGAGACAGCTTTGGGTATTTTGCTAGAGATGTCTGGTTTTCACTTAATCTCCAGGTATATGCACAAAGACCTTCCATGCATAGAAACCTTCCAAACACCACTTTGTTTTACTGCACATTTAGAGGCTGTTCCTGAGGCATAGTTCAACTATAATGAACTTCTTGACCCCCACATATTTAGAACTAAATGTAGCCGATATAATCTGATTAATGGTATACAGTGATGATTCAATTTGTACCAAACAGCTAACAGTCATGACTTAATGCCGTCTATTTGAGGGTACTTTAAATAAGGTTAGGACCTCGGTATGCTATAGTATCAAGTACTGCATATTTTCAGAGCTTAGTGGTAGGTAAGGCCCAATGAACAAATATTTGGCGTGTCCAAGCAAACATTTCCCCCTGTGTGTAATCGTTAGGGAGAACAGCAGACCTGTGTAGGTGTCCTTCAGTGAATCTCGGTGCTACGTAAACACTTGTGGTGGAAGGTGTTTACTTGAATCTCCGGACGACGTGTGCTCAGGCGTCCACGGAACAACTTAAATGTGTCGGTTGCACGGCCAATTTGACCTTCTCGAGAAGTCGCGGTGAGCGTGTGTGTTTGTAAAGATATCTCTTACAAACACACTGGAAATGCTGTTGGGAATGAGAGGAGTTTGGTATGAATGAGGTCCTCCTCCCTCCTGTCTGAAAGTGTCTTTTGTTTGTCGTGTGTGAAGGGGAAAGGTCAGTGTGTAACCGACACATGGACTTCAACAGGATCCCAGTGGAGGGTTAAAGTTGGGAACTTTTATCATCACGTATCTTTAGTGTCCTGAGATAGTCTAACAGTTTAAGAGGGTTTAATACTCATCACAAAACAAAAGATGGCTCCATGCACGTTAGTATTGAGATTCTAAAAACTATATATTTCCTTCATTATACGTCACTCTGAATAAAAAACATCAGCTTAATGTAAATGTGAAACCAAAGTATTGTGTTTCTAGCAGAATGTCCTCAGCCTCTCATAGGGGAGCCGTGTCAGCCTAGTAAGGCTGAATCTGAAGATGGATATGAACACTAAAATTCAGAGGAACGTTGGTGCCACGATTCTCTTGAGACGATCCTCACTTGCACTAATACACATTCATATATGCAGAGAGACGTATAGTCGTATGTATTACAATACTTGTGAGGACAATCATTACTTAGCCCGAACCTTTATCTGACCTTAACCTTTGACCCAAACCTAGCCCTGTCTGAGACCATGTCATCAAAAGACAGTTCCGGATGCATCCCATTGCAAAGGTTGTGGAAGCGGCTGTGAGCTGCTTTGCCCAACCAGTTAGTTCTCATCTTTAAAGCCTTTTCTCTTGTAAAGGCAACAAATACAGTTTGGGAACACTTCCAATGAAGCATAAGTCTGGCTTCTTGAAGGGCAGTTTCACTGCTGCCCCTTGTGGCAGATGGAGGAAAACACCAACAAGAATGTTTACATCATTTATTTGTATCTGCTCCAACGTTTCATGAGTTCTTCTTTGGCCCATGCTACATCCATCCACCAAGGTTCCCGACAATCGGGCCAATAGTTTCCATAATCGTGTTGACCTAAAGACAAAAACAAAGCGGAGAAATGTATACTTTATTGGTAGTGTATTAAAACTGTTTTGTCAAAGTCACATGTTGTTATTTTGACTAGATGCCGAACTTATCTAATATGAGCCTGGAAGAGAGAAAAGTGTCTTTTGTGATGGATAATTAAAAATAACCCTTAATCTCTAATATAGCATAAAAACACAAAGGTAATAACAGTCTAGCTCTCGGCAAGAATTCATATAAACGTTGAACTATTCCTTTAACCACCAAAATGTTACATAATTGTCAGACTGATACTAAACTTGCAAAAAACTAATATCAAACACAATCTTACCTTTTGAACCGTTGTTCTTAGAAGCTGTGTGGACTTTGATTCTGGCTGTGCGTGGTCATGCAAGCTGAGTGAAAGTGGGCCCATTGATTTACATCTGACCCCTCTGCCCACCCCCCCTTTCTCTCCCTGGGCCTATAGATTTACATTAGTCTTTCTGTGTAGAGGAGGAAGCAGGCTGAAACACAGGAACAGGTTTATGGGGTCACTATCTATTTACAATGATCTACTTTTAATCCCCATGAAAAGGACAGATATACATTTACTCCCACATTAATGTTAACGTACATCTCTTGGAATTTATTGTACGAGATGGTTCAGCATCATAAAAGCAAAGTCACAATTTGGCATGACATAGCTTCCTGTGATCGTACATCAAACTCCAAGCCAATTCAAACAGCCCACGTTCAGCTGAATTCAACCTGATTGAAGGACCGGTGCAGAGTCAGCGCTGTCGAGCTTGCTGCTGAGTCCCCCATTCAGTTTCACACTCTAACACCCATCTCAGGCCAGTGCCTCGTTTGACATACCATGTTTGACAGCGCAAAAGCTGTTTTATTTCAAAATATTTGCTCAATAATTCAGAGACAGATGTGCTCGTATTCCCATAGATTTGATTTCACGCAACTTGAAATAAAAGCTCGCCCCTGCTCATAAAACGCACCAGTAAGCTGAGTCTGCTGTGGGTGCGTTATTTTGCACATGGAAGGAGGGATACATTTCAGATTGTTATCAAGGATTGTCCAAAGACTACACATGCCTTCACTGCTATACTGGGGTCTTGGCACGTCCGTATATTTGCACAGTTCTTCGTCCACACCGACAGACTTATGGAGTCAGTCGCACTATTACATTTCGGTTGCTTGTATGCCAATAAAAATGTTGTATTCATGTCTTCTTGTGTATGCTGATTTGGCACTTACAGTACAGCTCTTGTGCAGCTCGGATCGTTTTTGGTGCACATGCCCAAGGACTTGTCAAGATGATGTACCAAATCATGCTCGACTAGATGGAAAGAGAGGGATTACTCCCCCGAGCTACAACAGGGTGGTAGACAAGCATATGATTCAGTAATTGTTGGACGGGCTAATCCCTCATGTCTGTCTTCGGCCTTTGTCCATCATGGCCAACTTCAAATCATGTTTTCTGTCTTTATGTAATTGTTTTGGTCTTTTGTTACTTTTTAGTCGGTACTCATTTTGAGTCTCTGTGGTTGTTTGGTCCCTTTAAATATTCATTGAGTCGCCGTGTTGTCTCTTTGTGTCCATTTGTAGTTGTTTGAGTCTATTTGTAGTCTTTTTGTGTCTCTTTGTTGTCTCTTCCTGGTTGGTACGTGTCTCTTTGAGTGGGGGCCATGAGGGCTCCTGAATATTTGGCTCCTCGGGCTGTACAATTCAATTCATTAAATTCCACCTTGTCCAGCAATACATTTCAAATCACCATCACAATCACATGCTATTTCAGGAAACACATTCTATAGCTATGATTATTATTATTATACTAAATTTCTCTAGATGCACATCAGGGACAGAACTTGGAAAGTTTGTCAGCGGTGAAGCCATTTTATACGACACATGACTACAAATATGCATTTAAAGCAACAAATCTTTTTTTGTTTGGGTGCATATACATGCATTTCAGGCTATTGTGTACTCCAAGACACCATCTGACCAAGAAAGTGATGTCACCCTCTTTAAAATCCGACGTGTGGCAGTGTGACAGCTTTATGTGTCGGCTCTACCTGCCACGACATCTTCATAGGTTTGGCTACAGGACTTATTGTTTTAACACAGGGTGTACACAGTCTGTATATAGAGAATGTAAAGAAATCTATAAAATACCTTTATTTTGACAAATGGCGCAACACAATACCTCGTGCCTTCCAGACAATAGCGCAATCCGATCACTTGATGCGGCGGCTTTTTGGCAAACGGGCTGCATATCATCGGGTGAAGGTCGTGGATAAGAGTTTTTTTGGTGGCAACCGACTGGCAGGTTTATTAGGTTCGATGTAATTCGATATCCAAAGTGTCCCGGGGACTGATGTAGCTTGTGGCGGGGCCCTGCTTGATTCATTGAGATCCCATAAAGCCGAAGAAAAGACCAACCTCCTTCTAACCTGATGCCTACAGCCGGCTGTCAACACACAGGCTCAGGCCACAATGGTATTTTACATCAACGCTTACCCTGATATCAAATGTCACATAAAAGAAGACATTAGTTGGACTTACCTACCCTTTACTCATCGTATTGTTCTTCATTGGTAGCTATTCTCACTCGGTATGAATGGATTTGTCTTTCTTCCTTCATATCATTCACAATATGAGTTTTCTTTATGAGAGAGTGTTTAAAGGGGATCACAGGCAGCATGTATTGGCCAACAGAAGAATCGCAATTTAACACACTTACACTTCTTGGCATCAACAGTTAGCCGTGGTGGTCGCTTGTTTTCTTATCATGTAGGGTTTAGAGTATGGCGCTATATTGATATCACCAATATCTCTGCAACAGGAGCTACTGGTTCACTGTAAGCATGTCGGCTTTAACGACCTGCTGCCACTACTTTACTTTTATCAATCCACATATGGAGAACAATCATTTGAACTACGAAAATGCGGCTGCGGCTACATTTAGGCACGCAGGTTTCAGAGGAAGAAGCCGATCTGCGTAGAGAATATTAACAAAGGAATTCAAGGTTGTGACATTTCTGTGTGTACCGCAGAGACTCTAGGCTAAGACATAAAAAGGCAGGAGAGGGGTAGTAAAGATCTTCTCTGTCTTTGAACCAAATCTGGGTCGCTGAGGTAAATTTCAGCTGCAGGAAAGAAAATCCCACAAATCTTTGCCAACAGACAGATAGACACGGACAGAATGGTCCCATCAATGGGCCGTGACGGCTGAATCTAAAGTAAAGGGGGGAAAACATAAACATTGATCTTGAAGAAGTCTGGACACTTGGCTGTTTCAATCCAAGCTCATTTGTGAGCTCTCTGATGTTGCAGAAATGAACTCAGAGGTCTGCAGAGCCATTTGTCAGATTTCCCAGAATTGTTGTATTTCGCAGCTTTAATATCTTTCAGTTCAATAAACTGTGAATTCACTTTCCCATTTCAGCTGGCACGTGTCAGGAAGTCTAACTTTTATAACTTTACAAGGACTTCTGGGGCAGAAGAAAGTAATATGGGCCATAAACTTTAATTGTTATAGTGTAGGATATGATGTTTCAGCTACATAATTCAGTGTTAGAAAATAGGAAGACCAACTCTGTTTCAGGGAAAGTAAAGATGCCGAGAATTTTGCTCTCTGGCTACAACAAAGTTTTGCAAATAACTGACTTAAATAATTAGTTCAACATTTTGGAAGTGCTAGAGGAAAATACTGATCACTTTAATACCTGTTCTTTAAATATGAAGGTGAAGATTGTTAAAAAATACGACTCCAATTTGAATCATAGATGTGATGCTGTGTGTATCTCAGGAAAAAACAGTATTTTTATTCTGTTAATGTCTTTTTTCTTGTATTGAAGTTAGATTAAGGAAGGCTGTGTTGCATTAAAATGGCCTTTTCTGTATTATTTTTACATAGTTTACAGTTGGACCACCCAAAATGTACATTGGCCACCAATTTAAAATAAAGATTAGAGGCTTAGAATCCAACAGTTTTTAAAATAAAACTAAGGTGTATGAAATGCTGTTAGTGTTTAAAAAAACATTAACCTTTCACCAGGAGCTCTCCATCTCTTCATCCATCTATCTCTCACACTTCCTCACCCCTCACCCCTCTCCACAGCCTCATTTGTCATTGTGACGAATACAACTTTTAGCTAAAAGTGTCCTGTTGTCCCCAGACTGCCCTAAACACCAGTCCTGAAAAACTTGTTGCTAACAACCAGACATCCTGATCCAAGTCCTGTCATGGTAGATGCATTAAGCTTCCCTGGCTACCTCCTCGCCCCTGTGGAGAGGGAGCAGGAGAGAGCGTAAACATGAGGAGGTATGGCGGAGAGGTGGATGGATGGGAGTGAAAGGTAGAGAGAAGGAAGAAGGCAAAAGTTCTCCAAAAGAGGGGGTGGACGCTGGAAAGGAGCTGTAGGAGAAAAACTGGCAAAAATATGAGGAAGACGGATAGTTATTGAGTGAGAAAGAAGGCTGAGTGAAGCAGACATGTTGGATTGGATATAAAGGTAGCGCACTGGGGGGTGTATTTGAGGGTACCTGAGGGACAACCTCGCTAAGCAGCCCTACAAGCATCCATGACTCCTGATGCTTTCAGCAGCTGTTCCAGCGGAGCACTCTGCATGTCTCGCTTCTGGGAAAAACATTTTCCCCTCCAATTGTGGGGTCTCTCTCTCCCATCATGGGTAAAGCATATCAAAGCAGTGTGCCGGGACATCGGGAACACATTGGCCCACTGGGATCTCTTTGAGAAGTGATTTTTTTTTTACCCCATCCTAATTTTCCTACATCTGTCTCAAGCACTCACTTTGTCATCCAAAGCTGCTGTTAATGTTGACCGTGGGGGCTTATTAAAAGAAAGTGTTAACGGAGGAGCAGTTTGTCACGTTACCAGAGCAGAGAAGGATGTTCTCCTTGTGTGAGGAATCATCAGTATTCACTGAGAGACGCAGTGCTCTTATGCAATGTGTTTGCTTTCCCTGTTGCACACCTGTCAGCGGAGGTCCGTCTCTTTTAAAGCAGGTGCTACTATACGTGTCATGCAGCTTTAATGATGTGTGTTGTTAAAGGCTGATACAGATATGTCTTTAGAATTAGGTCACGTGATCTTTAAATCTGGGTCGTTACAAAGTACTTACTAAATAGATCAGCATATCCACATACGTTTTTTATTTAATGTGCAAATACATAAAATATGTCTAGATGTGTGTGTACATGTGTATATATATATATATACACGTGTACACATATCTAGAAATATTGCATGTATTGCAAATTAAATTAAATAAAAAGCATATACATATATTTATATATATACATATACATATATGTGTACACATGTATGTGTATATGTGTATATATACAGTATATATGTATATATACATATATATGTATGTAAACATATATGTGTACATACATATACACACAATACACATATACACGCAAGACATTGTGTACACATTCAAAGCAGAAATGATGTTATGTAAAACACAGTACTCAAAGTTCCCACACTGTATGTGACACTGAAGTTACTCATGCGCACATTAAGTAAGTTTTACATTTTGTTCCCTCCTATTCGGGGCCAACATTTTTATTTAACTTAACTAAATTGTATTGACCCTTATTTGAGCCTGTACTGTTCACTGTACATTCACAAATACAATATGAATGCTAATAATTATAGCAACCATTCATAAAGACACTAATCTAAACATAAAGGAAAAAGAAAATGCAAAGATATATTCCCAGAACACAAAAAGCCAAGAATGTCTGAAGGGTCAGAAGGTCCTGTTTAAAAAGTACAATGAATGTGAAAGCGCTTGGGATAATAGAGGAAATACTAAACTTAACCAAACAAAGCTACAAAAACATCACTACCAGTAAGTCCTACCTCAGGAGAAAAAAGAAAAAACATTCTTCAAGGCACAATCAAGCAGCGTTTTTACCTCAACTGTTCACATTGTCTGCAATAAAGTGGCACATTAAATGTAGTGAAGTTCACATGGGGACTCCACTACAGGATGTGGACGATTGGAATATGGCCCGTGTGGACGACAATGTGCCAGCTGGGGCGAAAACGTGCAACTAGTCAAGGACTGGGCCTTTGAGAGAATACCGTAAATAAGAAAGTCTCTTATCCATAAACAGTGTTAGCCTTCCTGACATCTCGCCGCCCTTCTCATTGTGACTTAGTGCTGTTGCTCTGTAATAATAGTGTTCAAGGGACTCTGGCTTAATATTCAGCATTGAGTATGAGGGTCCTTGGTACCTTGACTACGCATGGAAGAACATACTGCACTGTGTTTCTGTGACTCAGCTAGGAAATGGAATAACGCAAGTGGATCAGAACACTGTGGTTCCAATGAACCGGTGAAAGGATTGCCAGGATTGCAGGAAGAAGCATTAGAGATGGACTAGAATATGTGGAATGATTGCCCAAGGTGTGTGTTCTCACTTATAGTCCATTCTGCAAGTTATTTAGTGATTGTACTAGCTTATGAATAGTCGTTAGCTGCCTTAGTTGTTATATTTTGTATCTGAAACTTCTAGTGTGCACACGTTTTTCTTGTTCTGGTTATTTGGTGGTTACCAAACTGATTTAAGTCCATTACCTCCCTACGCTAAGACCATTCTGATTTGCCTTTTGCGTGTGAAAGGCAAAAATAAAAGGAGATGCTTGTGTGTTTAATTGGATCTTTTCTTTAGCTGGATACGAGACACTTGAAATAACAAGTGTAACTGTGGCAGCTTTTTAATAGTAAAGTATCTTGGATAGGAGAGTTCAGAAAAGATGACAATGCAACATATATATTAATAGCACAATTAAAATGCAACAGCACACAGTGTTGGTGTTGTAACTGTGGGTAAAGGGCAGGGAAGCAGCGCCGCACATTGACTGGATCTTACTGTTGATGTGCCAAACACAGAACACAATAATTGGGGAGTTAGTAATTGGACGCATCCAATTTTCCTTCAAGGGGGAAATGGGTTTTGAAGAGTGGTGAGTAATAGAGGTGCACCACTGTGGGGAAAGTGGATCAGTAGAATATGAGAATCTTTCCTCCCAAGCTTTTGCCATGCACTTCAATTAAGCAACGCTTGGCACTGCTAACAACAACATGTCATCAAACTGCTACCTCAGAGATTATTGTTCTTTCCAAGGACTCCAAATATTACAGCATAAAAAGCTAAATGTTCGGCTAAGTTACATGCATTCTCATAACAAAGTCATGGATACTGTCATACCTTTGGCTAGTCAACAGCAGATATGACTCATAACTCATCCAGAGGGCTAATAGCTAATGACTAGTCATGGTGTAATGCAAGAGATACATTGAATTAATGTTTTCCCAGACTTGAAGTCTCATAGTTGAGCAGTGAGACCAATTTAGAGTTAGCATTACATGTCAGAAGCCGTGACTTTACAACCTTCATGGGCAGTGGTGCTGCCAGCCAGCCAACCTGACAACAGCGGCGGTCAAGCTGCTTCATGATTTCCCTGTCAGCAAGGTGAGTCAGGCCGTGACTAAATAGCGAGACTAAACCACTATCGAGCGTCTACATCTATGGCACGAGGGCCAGCAGGCATGATGTGTAGCACAGGAGTAATTCTATCTATTCCCGCCTATTCTCCACTGTCCCAGAAAAATAAGCCACTCTTTTTCTTTCGGAGGGTGGGGTGAATTTGTTCCTTTGCTGGATCCTGACACGAACCTGGAAGCCTTGGAGCCACAGGGGCCAAATGTCTGGGAGCTACCCAGTCCTCAAGGCACCCAGACTGGGGAGTGAGTGCCAAGAGGCTGGGCCGGTTGTCTGCCCAGGGCTTGGACGTACACATTTAGAGATGAAGGCTGGAGGGGCTGAACACGGACATTTAGCAGGAGCCTGTACTATAATTTCAGGTACATTGTGGCCCAACATTTGCCATGTGTAGACAGATGTGATGTTCTCGGAATTTCTACCAAAGTCATAAAAACATTGTAGTGATCCGCTGGCATCAGATTTGACAAAACCTCATGTAGAAATGTGGAAAAAGCTTCTCGTGGTGTTAACAGCAGCCTGTCGTCAGTCCTACGGAGGAGTCCGCTGTTGACTTTCCGTCCTTTTTTCATCAGGAGACTTCACTTCGGCTACACAATTTATCCGAGATGAAGAAATACACTTGTAGCCGCAGTGTTCACACATCGCCCAACGCTGGTGCTTTTGCTTGATTTTGCCCCTGGATCCAAATTCCAACTCAAGTCCAATTTTTAACACCAATAGTGAGTAAAAACTCATATGTGTGGGACCCCCAGTGATGTTGAGCATATTAATGGACACTGGAATGTTAATGGACATGGAAACTGTATTATTTGGTTATTTGATTGATTTATAATCCCCTGATATATATTCATGTGCAATAACAACTATAATATTTTATAAGGTTAAGTTATAGTTACAATGAGTAAAGATTGTCACTTCGGGGTCCTATAGGTGAGAGCCAGGAGGGGCACAGGCATCATTAGACCTGGCCGACAGCATACAGCTACGTTGCAGTGATGTGCTTCTGTGTTTGCAGAACGACACAAAGTAAAAGGAATTTATTTTAAACTTTTGGAAACCTCAAAGTCCCTTTTGTGTCCAAATGTGCAACAAACGGGCCAATAATCTACTTTTAACTTTTCTCTTTATACCTTCTTTACAACTACGCTTTCTTTAACCAAAATGAGCTTTTATCCAAGCGGTTTGTCCCCCAAGTGCAACAACAAGTGCTCCCCTCTCTTCTCTCTCTGACTGAGAATGCCATGCAGAAACAAGGCAGGCTGGGATTTCAGTCAGGGAAACTAATCCACAGCTAAATGCAACAAGTTCACGTAAAAGTAATTGAATATTATAGATGGATTGTATCTAATGTGAGAGAATTTCCTTTTCTCTAGAAAGTCCCTGTGCAGGAAATTGGATACTTTTCATTCAAAGCATAGCAGTTTGTACTTCAGCCTGTGTTGGTGTGTTTGTTTGTTGTTTCTAATGCCTACACTGCTGAGCCCACCACATGACAGGGAGCCGCGAGAGTCAGGCAAACCACCCAGACATGATGTGGAATTAAGCAGCTTAACCGCACCAAGCCAGCCAATCAGAAAGGGACTAATGGGCATACACGGACCTGGGTATTTAGCTGTCACAGGGCCGTCAACGGGAGATGGAGAGGCGACCGCGCTGTGGTCTGTGATTACGCTTCGCCGGCAGAGGAAAATCAAAGCACTGATTACACTCTGCAGCTCGCTGTGAGCCTGGCCTCACAGACTCAGTGGTCAGAGTTGACTGACACTTAAATGGCAACGGAGAGAATTTACAGTTTCTGCCTTTTTTATGCAAAGCAGCCGTCCCAAACTGATAATCAAGGATTCCATTTCACCGTGGGAATCCGATGAAATGTTGATACTGCGGTGCGCTCCCATTGTGTTGTTTATACGCTTCTTCCAAACCCATTGTCAACCATGCAAAACTTCAAGAGATACTAAAATCCTCTTCACACTCATCTCTGCCTCTGCATTGATGGAAACACTGATTACAGTGTTGCGCAGTGTGGGATTACTGTGACGACCACATGGCGGTCAGAGGTGGCCGACGTTCAAACAGTAATAGAGAGAGGGAGGGAGCTGTTTTCTTTTCCAGCGCGGTTTTGTTGTCACATTTACTTTTAGTTTTCTCAGCTTCGTCGTCTTCAGTTGTTTTTCTAAACCAATTCGAAGCAGCTGAGGAACAAAGTCTGGCTGATGTTACCGTTCATGTTTCACAGTAAAGTAAAACGTTAGCAAACATGGCATCTATTCTCATAAACTGGAGTATGATCTATGTTTAAAAGAAATATTATAATGATGAATGAATGATAGTGAAGCACTGAAATTAATCTAATCTGATTTCAGTTTCAAAATCAAAGTTTGAAGCAAATGTTGCCATTGAAGCTCTGAAGAGTTTACTACATAAACCTGTGTATTAGTAACGCTGTGCTTATTTCAGACACTTGTGGTCTGTGGTGGCAAAAGCGTTAAGATATAAGAGTTTTGTTTTACAACATATGAATTTGGTTCTTCTGTTAAGCACTCAGTAAAGACATAGCATACACTGATCAACCCGTTCCTCCTCGTATTTCTATGCTGGAATACTCAGTAGCCTCAGGTTTACTGGGTAGTCATTTAATTAGAAGAATAAAAGACACACAGCACTTGCTTTGCCTCATTCGTGATGCAGGAAATAAAAATCCAGAGAAGATCCAATAAAAAAGTAAAAAAGAGTCGAAGATGTTTCGGTCACAAGGACCTTGCTCCAGTCTGCAGATAGGTCTGGCTTTGCGAGACTACGTTCGATCAGCTGTTTTTTTAGCTTCTCTGATTCAGAATGCTGTTCGCTTGTAAAACTTAAATCGAAAGAGAAACAGCCCAATCATTTGAATACCAGAAACAAAGAGGAAGTCTCAAATTATAACCTCTGAAAAGTAAGGACAAGTCTGAGTCCAGGCAAGGCCGATCTCTATACGTGTTTATTCTAAAACATCGGGATAACGTTTAGATGCACCTTCTTCAAAAGGAAAAACGAACCTCTGAAAACCCTCAAAAATATGGACGGATCTTCATTCTATAATCTAGCAATAAAAGAAGAACAAAACATCCCATGCTGGTATATTTGGACATAATGTTAACCAAATGCTTATCATTCCTCATACAAACAACCCCCCCCAGACTCATGTTACTGTTGCTGACCATCCCTCAAACGTAATCCCTCTTGACCCATGCACAGCTGGTTAGCAGCCCGTCGCTGTCGACCTTTAACCCCTCATCCAACATAGCTGCCATCTCCAACAATTATCGGCAATTGGTCAGCTATTTTCTTAGGCCACTGAAATTACCATGTCGTCAAAGTAAGCAGGCGATAAAATGTAAACGCTTCCATTTGCAGGATCAGAGAGCAGAGAGGTGTGCGCCCTCACACATGTGGGTAAACAGCCTCATACCTGCTCCCACTTTCACATTCTTCGAAACAGTCCTAACCGATCCACTACATTGTAATCCGAGGTTGTTAAAGCACCATCATATCAACATAGTTTGAAATTGCCATGAAAGAAAATGAAACTCTCCTGGTAAATTCTGTCAGAGACGTTTTGAATATGTTCCCCTGTGCTGAAGTACTGTTGCTAACTGCAGCCCAATTAAATCCCTATACACACTTTCCATCATCAGTTCCAGATTTATGACCCTTTCCAAACAATACAGATTCTCCAATACAAGAATGATTAAGTGCTGCTATGAAACTATGATTCCTGTGAATGAGGGAAAAAGTGAGATTAACAGAATGGAAGAAAACTATAATAGAGCAATACATGGTGGCTATTGGGTGACTTGCATTTGACAGCCGTGATTACTGGAGTGGTGAAACAACAGTATTTACAGGAAGCTGCTGACTCGCATCCAGGGCTGGATCGCAGGATGGACTGAGATGGATGTCGGGCACCAGCAGTGAGGGCTCTGCCACGACACGACACTGCCAGGGTTAGGAGGTATAACGAGGCGCAGGGTTTCCACTAGGTTTATAAAAACTAAATAAATAAATGTCACTTTGACCGGCGTCGCACTGCTGCTGTCAGACCTTTCAGTCGAAGGTTTGCATGGTCTTCTTTGTAGACCCCCTCTAAACATCTTCTTGAACATCCTGGTCTACGAAAAATAAAGTTCCCATACAATGGAACTGCATCGTCAATTTCAAGGGAAACTTATTTTGTCTTAGATTCCGTTTGGTTTTGACATTTTAGAAATATGTTTCTAATCAAAGAAGGGAGGGGTTGGACTTTCACTCAGGAGAACGCAGTTTGTGTCAACATTGAGTTTTCTAAATGTATATGCGTAACTTCAATAACAACAAACATTCCTATGTTAAGCCAAATCACGATCTTCTTCTAAACTTAACCGAGAAGTTTTGTTGCTAACTTGCTGTGTTTGTGCACGTGTTTAAAACTGCAACCATGATCTGGGAGAAAGGTAACTGTGAATGCAGTTTAGTTGTATGAGAAGGTAACTTTGCCTTGATTGGTTAAAACCATTACATGTATTTATACGCCATACGTTACTGAAGTACAATACATTAGGTATGTTGTGTTTGGTGTCATATTAAGGCGACCAAGTCTTCGCCTCTTAGGGGGCAGCCCTATCGTCCATCTGTACACTTCCATTTCTTATTAGTGCAACTATCTTTACTGGCAGTGCAGGAGCTAAGCTTTCTCTTGTGCTTTGTGTGCATGAAGCATCTCATTAGGCTTCACAAGTGCAGCCTTGTTCAGCCCAGTTCAAAAAGTGATTTCTAATTGGACTAGTTGCTTTTTGCTTCTTTAGTGCCTGTGGATGCTTTACAGATACAAATGATGTGTATGAACATTGTGATGAGTGACAGGTGTTAGTGCAGGAAGCTGAGCAGCTGAGGGCTTCGGATGGATGTATTAACAAAACACAAACATTTGATGTATTGTAAGTTGTCTGGCAAAGCTTTCTCTCTTAACACTGGTGTCGATTTTATGACATAGTGATTAAGCTTCTGCTTTAGATTCTGGAAACACAGACTCAATTGCAGCAATGCCAGTGGCTTATTGACTTATTTGCTTGTGTGTGTGTGTGTGTGTGTGTGTGTGTGTGTGTGTGTGTGTGTGTGTGTGTGTGTGTGTGTGTGTGTGTGTGTGTGTGTGTGTTAAAGAGTGCCCTATTAGTCTGCGTCTGTGTTTATGTTGGTTTGGAACTCCTCGTGGCGCCATTTTGCTATTTACGCAAAAAACTTGCATTCCGTCATGTTTGCGTTTTTGCTGACAGGACACGGCGACTGACGCACAGGAAAAACATGCCTACGTGCCTGTGCTCCACTCATTTTCATCCCGTGTCTTCTTCAGGCACCAAAAACATGTTCGCTGGACTCTCGAAAGCAAAGCCAAAGAATCCGAGTGGTTTTTCCATCGAAGGGCCCGTGGAGACTAATCCAGTTGCAGTGATGTCACCATCACAGTTCTTACCTTTTATAATGACGGCCTCTGCAAATATTCTCTGCGTAATTGACAGATCCATGATGTAAGCAGCACACTTTGTACACATGCTTGGATAACGTTGAGGATTATCTGCCAAGATGGTGTCATTTGTTTACAAAGCTCATTCCTAATACTTACACTTTCCATCAAACTGTTCAGGTGAGCAGAATGATTCCAGTGATCCTTTGATCCACATCAGAAATCTGTTCAGGAAAAAAGTTCATTTGTAAATTTCCAAAACTTTCAACCCCCGATTTGAAGAAATGTGGGATAATGTTCAGGAAACCAAAACACATAGTCCACCATTCATTTAGACTCCGTTGCCATGACAATGTTGCAGTCCGGCCGATGCTCACACATGCTCGCGCCCGGTGACGCTGACTCACGCCGGGGCCGCGGTCCATGAGCCAGGCGCCAATCAAATGCAAACTCGTGTGCCACTGAAACCGCCGAGCCCATGCCACCCTGGCCTTTCTCTGCAGCTGTCACTGCTTGGCAGGAAACAAACGAAAGAAAGAAAGAAAAGAAAGAAATCTCTCGCTTTCTCAGGCCAGTGACAGGTCTCAGACGTCTGGCAGAGAAACCAGAGAGGGCAGAAAAATGAATTCACGAAAAAACAAAAACACGAAAGGACATATTTTTCATTGCTGTTCTTGTCAATAAATCAGATCTCTCACAAGAGGTTTTTGAGTTTTCTTCATTTGCCCTCTCCTGCATGAGAACAAATGAGCGGCAACGAAGAGGAAACGGAGTGGGTCTAAATAAAGTCTGAAGGCGGAGGAAATCAGAACGGAGGAATAACATGGCTTTCCGTGGCCCTCGCAAATCATACCACATAAAATTGTCCCAGGGCTTACAGTAGGAGATGTTTGACATGAGCGCTCTCCACCCAAACACACACTGATGGATACTAGACACACACACACACACACACACACACACACACACACACATGCAGAGATTGCGAGCATGTCTCTCCTCAATAGCAGTAGAGTCAAACAAATTGCTAAGGTCTGTGCAAACAAGAACAATGTGTGGTAGGATTTGTTCAGCCTCTCACACACACACACACACACGCACACACACACACACACACACACATACAGTCCCTCCCTCTTCTTCCTCAGTTACCTTTATTTATTCCACAAAAAGTAAAGCAGCCACCATCATGCACAAGGTTTGTATTTACGCTAAACTTTGACATTTCACGTCATTTTTCTTTGACGTTTCCCAATCGTGTATAAATGTTGTGACCAGTCACAGAGCAAAGTGCTTCATCAAACTTCATTTAGATGTGTCACATTGAAGCGTGCTGGTCTGACCCTGATTACCAAAAATAAACAGTGGGGAAGCAAAAGTCTGACTCATTCATCATTGCATCATATTGACTGGCGTTTGATGTTCTGAGGTTTGTGGATGTAAGTTAAGAATGTGTGTGCTGTCTGGTTATGGGGTTTTAAAGATGCGTATAATGCAATGGAAGGACGTATGACTTACAGGGTTATTGATTACCAACCCTCTGCTCTTTTCAAGCAGCAGAACTACTTCCTCTTGTGCACACGTGCCACATATGCAAGTGGATCTTTCCCTAAATGTCCCGGCATGTGTGAATTCAGGAACAAGAACATACAAGACACCTACGTCTGAATGATGGGGGGAGGAATTGTTGACGTTAATATTGTGTTAACTTTACATGTTAAAATGATTTAGAACTAGAATGGCACTCAGAGAGTACAGACCGCCAAGGCCAATGGTGCATTCATGGGCTCCCCAGATGGTCCCATGTGTGGTGCGTTCAGGAGCTTTAAGTCGCAGTGTGGAAACAACATGGACGCACGGACCCAACATTTAATTTCATTCACCAATGTTTCTTTGTTATACGACGTTAAAACGTTCCCTAGTTGGGAAATCAATTTTTCCCTTTTTGTTAACTTTCCAAGAACGGGCCTTTGTGCTCCATCATGTGGAATCTCGTTTGTGTGTACACACTGGGATTCGGATCCACTCCAACAATTAATCGGTTCTTTCTTGGCCCATGTTTCACCCTTCCAGCAATTTACATGAAATACCATTATCCTACTGACCGAGCTGAGAACACGACCTCCCTGGTGGAGTTAACGAAAGCAGATTTGCATCCTCAGTGTTTAGAGCGGTTAGATGTTGGCAGATTGCAGCCGTAAGGACTGTTTGTGAAAGTATTATCTGGTTTTCATTTGTCAGTGTGTGCAGGGATTCTTCCCCAGACGACACTGGTCATGTAACGTGGGTCACCAGTGAACCATGTTGGGTAAGAATAGTGCAATACAGCGTCACAGATTAAGACTTAAATGCACAATATTAGATTGTTTAGCTTTTGACACCCTGCCAATTTTTTTCCACTTTTGACCTACAGCATCTAATTCTATAAGAAATAAACTCAGATCAAATCTCCCACCGACCTTCGAGCTACTCCATGATTTACTCGAGACGTGCGTCTACTGTACAGTTGACCATGAGATTAACCTCAGGCCCTTCAAACATTTGTTTAAGTTTCCTCTACAGTTACACTTCATGCAAGTAGCTCCGAATCAAGGCCAGATTGAGTGAAACGCTTTAATGTGAACGTACAACACAAAACCTGCAGCCGCGTGCAAAACAAAGTGTATAAAAACACTCCCCATTTAACAATATCATTTATTTTCTCAACCAGAACACATACTGTATATATTATCTTTAAGGCAGGATCTGGATGACAGACTTTTCTTTACCGCGGGTGGGCGGATTAATTAATTAGCATCATTAGACTCCTGACAGTGAAATGAGCCTCATTAAAGAGAATTAGATGAAACACACACCAGCCAGTGCAGGCGAGCAGAGGGGGGGAGGTGTAGCTGTGTGTGATGGGGGTGGGGTGTAAAAGGCAGGAAGAGAAATAAAGAGACTGAATGATGAAAACATGCAGCACAAGCATGACGGGCGTGTGATCCCGTGAGCACTGAACTGGATCATTGTTGTGGTTCAAACAATAGAAGCGACTGGACTGATTTAATAAGCCTCAGTCCTTACAGCTGCTGGCCCAGCACTCAGACTCCCTGTGGGGGTTTTGCCCCCTCTTGTGGAGCTTAGTTAAACTGTTTCATTCAACACGTTGGACGAGAGCCAAGAGTGGTTTTACTGTAAGTTTCAATTCCATGTTATAATGCATATTCAACACTTTCAGAGTGTTTCAGTTCTGAGCCTCAGTCAACACAGACACAGAGCAGGATTATGAGACACTGGGGCCGAGGGCACAGACATGCAAGAGGTCCCTCCATCTCTTCTACACAGGAGCGAGACGCAGAGACTTTATACTCATTTAACCGTCGTTCTATGTCCATATTTGTCTATTTGCAGCTGTTTTGCGTCTCCTTGTCGTCTCTTTTTCATTTTCATTTTAGTTTTTTGTGGTCATTTTAAGTCTCTCTGGTTGGGGACATATCTATTTGAGTGAGAATTCAGTAAATCCATCCATGAAAAGCGAACCGTTAGCTGTTCAGTGTCATTGCTACACATCACTTATTCACTCACCGAAGATCAGCAGGTCCTGTATTTGTCTTTCCCTCTGCAGAGGAGGACGGAAATAAACATCTTTAATCAAAGTTGAAACCGAGAGAGCGTGACGCATCAGGTCGCTTCATCTCCGTGTTTACCTGCGGTACATATTTAAAGTTGGTTTACGATGCCCGCAGAGTGCCGAACGCTGCCAATCCCGTCACCAAAGCCACACCGGACTGGAGAGTAAAGGCTCGGCAGCAGTGACATGAAGCATGAGACAAGAGAGGACTGATACTGCATGGTGAAAAGGACTGTTGTAGCCTTTCCATAAATCTACAAGCGTAGGACATTCAGAATTCTTCTGGGAAAGAGTTGGCAAAGCATTGCAGTAAATAAAATAAAAATTGCTTGCTGTTGTCTTTGTCAAGAAAAAGGTTGTTGTTCACTCACTAACAGACTTTATAACGGGTTCAATGGAAAGTGAGGGACAGCTTGGCAACATCCGCTGATAGTGAACGAGAAGGATTCTTGAATTTGCAAAAAGAAAACTTTTAGATTTGCATTTATGCATTTTACTTGAAATAAAATAGTTTTGCCCTCAAATCTAATTTTGAGTGCATAATAAAGACGCATAAGTAACCCCGCACTGAGGGCGCTTGCACACGTGTGCTGCTGTGCATGCATTGTGCTAAACAATGCATGGTTTAATATTAAAATATTCATGAATATGGCTTTGTATGGGGGAGAAAATGCAATCAACATGTTTGTTAGACCTCATGATTCACATTTTGGTGAGGTAACATAAACATAGCTTTCATTTGTTTACAAGAAAACTCCACAGGGTGCCTTTTAATTTGAGATTAATACAGACTAACAAGTGTTTACCATCAAACATTGTAAACCCATTAACAAAAACTAGCCGAAGATGAATGGTGAAATGCTAAATTTACTAAGAACAGAGCATCACACACACTTCTCACATAATGAATGTAAGGTGAAGGTAAAGTAGCATCTGTTCTTTCTGCTTTGCTTGGACTCTTATTGCAGCCAAAAAACATATGAAACTGCTGAACTGTTTCAAACCCTAATCCTAAATCCTCCCCTACCTGACTTCATTATGAATATAGTCAACATCAGGGCTCACAATCATCCTTCATCATCACCCAGTTCTACAAGTCATTTGGCTGGGAGGGGGGGGGAACAGTGGGACACACTCCGTCACACACACACACACACACACACACACACATACACACACTCGGAGGGCGTTGTAATTGTGCAGAAGGCCTTAATTGCATCTGGTAATTGGTGGCTGTTTTAAGAAAATCTGCGCAGCTATCAGTCACCTCAATGGGGCGGCGGAGGGGCCTGCTCTCACGCTCTCGGAGGTAGAGGTAACGGAGAACAGGCCGTGTGTTTCTAAGGTTCACAGGGGCGCTGTTAGGGTCTCGCCGCTTTAATCCAGCCAGCTTCCCTGGTGGTCGGCCAAGAGCAATGGCCCGGCCTCTCGGGGAAGCAGATGACTCAGTACTTGAGTGTGGTGCTGCGCACTGACTACATTCATTTTGCTCTAAACACACTTGAAGCTCAATTCAGTGCGAGCTGCACTTGAGCAGGCACTTCATTTCTGAGTGCTTTTGTGGAAGTGGAAAGTAATGATCGCCAGTACTCCTGCTGCTCCCTGAAGGGGCTGACTGATAGTCGTTTCTGAAGGCCGACACCAGCGTTCAATGGGAGAATAACGGTGGCAAGAAACGTCCCCGTAATACCAGACATGTGACGTGTAGTGGTGTTGCTGAAAGGCTAATCCGAGCCACAACAAACATATTGGACTAACTATCTATGTAAGCTATCACTCTTTCGTGCTGGAAATACAAACACAACTCTGCTTCTGAACATTATTTTCTATCTCGCAGCCATTTTTCCTTTTCTATTCACGCAGTTCGTCACATGTCGATGTAACTTTTAGCTCGACACGGTGGACACAACTGGTAGTTACAGGATAAAAGCACATTGAATTTGCATTGAGTCAGCATTATGACAACTAACAGCATGTCTCTTATACGATCTCCTGCATGTTTATCCCTTGTTCTTAACTTTGTGATAAGTTCACAGAAATGTTTCAAATGCAACGCTATGACACAGGAAGGCGTATAACTGACACTGTTGTGTGCATCGAGCGTGAAGCTTTTCTGCGTTCTCATTCCCAACGTGCCACATACAGACGGTTGATGTTGTGAATTAAAAAAAAAACACTTGATTATGTTTTGGGAAATGTCACGACTTGGATCCAAATATGGACGTTTGTTATGTAAATTCGGTTACGCTATTTAGTGAGACCGAGCTGTAAAATGCTAAAATACAACATAACACGAGTAAAGAAGAAAGCTAATATTAGTGACGTGACTCTGCAGAACCAATTACACAGCAGGAAGCTTCTAGTAGTAGCTAAATTCAGCTAATTGTACCCAAACAAGTAAAGCATAGGAGCGATGCGATGTTCTTTATGGGTTACGATGACGCTGGTGAATAAGAAAGGACTCTACAGAGAGTGTCTTGAGATGAACGTACGACAGTTTTATTGGCTAAATCGTTTCTTCTATATGCAACACATAATATGGTCGTGTCTGCAGGTGTAAAGCATCATTTCTCTCTGAAGACGATGGCATTAAAGGTCCTTATGAGAATATTGTAACAGCATTGCATCATCTTCTCAGATGGGGCTCTGAAGGACAAACTCTCGTCAAGCAGAAGATCGTAGTCAAAGACATGAAAGTGTTTGGAAACACTGACGCTAACCTTCTTCCTAAACACCCGCCCTGCCAATAAAATGCAATCTCACCTCTCAATAGTACCCTCGAATGGAAACTATCATTTGGGTTGTCAGCACCTTCACAGTTGCTTCTCTTGGCTGCGACTGTGTCCCTGTGTGTCTCGCGGTGGCAGTGGAAGACACATGTGGAACATCACAGTCACCGTGCGGCAGTCAGCCGTGGAGCCGGAGAGTCGCTGTCTTCTGCTCCCACAGGAATAAAACCTGGAGCGGAGAACTGGGATCTCACTGTGAGGGCCATGACTTCATGTTTCGCTTACCTCCTCCTCCCGACTCTGGTTCTCATTGACTCCGTGTTCTATGACAGCATCGCCCTTCCTCTCGTGCACGGAGAAGGCCACTTTTTGGCCACATTTCTTATTTTGATTAAGTTATTTACATGTGCTGTTGATACTCTGGGGATTGAATCGGACATAAGTAAATAAATCACAGATAGAAGAGACCGCCAGCAGAAAGAGCAGCAGCTCCCATCTTTAAGTGAGCCGGAGGTTACCACGTTGGGGGGGGGGCTACTATCCGCCATGTTGTTTGTTAACAGAAAACTGACTCTTATTCTGCTCATATGATGAAAACTAAAGCAATCGATGTTTGATACCAGAGTGACACTGTAAAGTGTAAATAAGTATAGTTTGTATCTTTGCGACACCATGCAGGTCCCCCCTCCATCACACACACACACACACTTTAGAGGTTTTAAGTCTATTTTTGTTGTTTTTTATCTCTTTACAGTCATTTTGTGTAACTATGTAATTGTTTGTCACTTTGTCTTTACAGTCTGTGTCTTTGTGTTTGTTTTAGTCTTTCTGTAGTTTGTTTTTCTCGCCTTTTAGTGTCTCTTCACAGTCATTTTGATGTTTCTTTATGGTTATTGTATGTCTCTTCCTGGTTGGTATGTGTCGCTTTGAGAGACATTTTGTACCTGAAGGCCAATTTCGCTCTTCCTCCCTGTCTCTGGTCCTGTTACCCCCCCCCCCCCCCCCCCCCCTCTCTGAATGTCTCACTGTTACCCCCCTCCCTCTGTGGAGCAGGTGACACAGTTTAAGGCAGGTTAACCAAGGAATCATGCTCCAAAGTGACAGCATTATTCACCTGAAAGCAAACAAACTGCAACTGATCCGGAGACTGTTTACCAGTAAATGTCACCGCAGCGGAAACATAAGTGTGTGTGTGTGTGTGTGTGTGTGTGTGTGTGTGTGTGTGTGTGTGTGTGTGTGTGTGTCATAGCCATGGTAAGAACACCTCTACTCTCCCTCCCTCAGTTCCACTCTCTTAATTTCTAAATTAATCACGGCCCCTGGGGAGTTATTAATGACATAAACAAATAATCGACGTGGCGACTGAGATGGCGTCTCATTTCCTCGCCAACGCCGCCGCCAAAACTCCACCCCTATACCCCATCTGGAAACTCTAGCCAGGAATATGTAAATGGAAATTAATTGGAGAGACCCATTTCTGCTTTTATTCTAAATATTTTGAGTGAAAACACAGACGCAGTCGTCAGTGTGAGGCGAGCAAAGGTTGAGCGTCTCCCAGGCGTGCAAGCCAGATCCCCGACGCTGACCCACTAAATGATGCCGTCGTCAGTCAGGTCCGAGAATAATTTCACCTCATTACACCGCAGACGAGGCAGGTAGACACGGGAACTCTTTCCAGTGAGCAACTTAGGAAAGAAAGACCTAACAACGTGTAACAGTCGCTCCTCGAGGAATTCGGAGTCTGATGTCTGCTTCGGTCAGGTAACCAGCAAAACCGCTCCGCCTGAAAAACCTTCCACCTGCTTGTTGCCGGATAATTCACGAATATGATACACCTCTGCGTAAAACCAATGCAACACATAATAACGCACGTACACCCTCGCTCCATCTCCAGTCCGCCATATTTCACCTTTCTTATTTACCTTCTCTGCCTCTCTCCCCAAAGATTTATAACGTGGCAGGTACAGTTTAGTATGTGAGCAGTGAGCTGTGCAAACCACGTCATGACAACTCACGCACTGCCACACGCTAAAGCAGACACACACACACACGTGTTGCTGACCAATCAGGGTTCAGAGGGGGTGACGAGGTGCCTCCCCAAGTAATGTCGAGAGGCCCTCGTGCCACACAGAGCTGGGGGGAAATGCTCAATGTGTGTGTGTGTGTGTGTGCTTGTGTATAGTGCCTTATGTTTGCCATGTGTGTTTCAGTGTGTGTGTGCATTTGCATACAGCGGTGTTGGTTAGTAAGTGGCATTGACGTTGGCATTCTCTACTTCTCTTTTCTTCTTCTTCTCTCCTTTTCAAATCCAATTACAATTGTATTACTGGGCTCTGTAGGAGGGAGGTCACTTAGAGGGAAACGCTGATGCAGACGTGCCAGTGGAATTTCAAAATAAAGGCCTATCTTTTATGGCATGCTTTCACTTTGCGTCAATGATATCAGATCGTGGATCATTGGATCAGTACATCGATGTTACACCCTGAGAATTAGTTTCCAACTATTTTAAAATAAGCTTTCAGTGGTTTAAGACTTTTTCTGGTTTCAGCTCTTTCATTGTGGTGGGTTAAAGAAACGCTACACTGCTTTACATAAGTGCATCTGTCCCAAAACACCAGCTGGTGTCAGATATGAACTGAAGTCTTTTTATTGCAATGTTTTTATCCCCATAAAACATTCTGACAAACACAAAAACCATCTGCCCGCATTAATAATTTCACACAGATGCGGAAGTCGACACATGAAGATGTATTTGCTTCCACTGTAAACCCACGACATCACTGACGACCTGCTGGTCTCATCATGTCACAGCCTAAATTGATCCGTGACATAAATACTGTGTGTGGGCTCAACTACTGAGGTGGGAAGATGGTACGGGAAAGCCCAACAGTCCCATTAAACTTTGGTTTAACATTACAATTTGTCAAAAATGTTTTATTGTTCCACTCAAACGACCACCTGTGGGACTCACTGTCATCTAAAACACAGGCCGTATTATCCCCAGTTGCAGGAAGTATGTTTTGATGATGGGATTTGATATGAATGTTCAATATCCTCTGGCGTGATCACAGAAAAGTGAGATGCTCCGATATGATAAAGGCTGAGGTTGCATGAATGTGACGCAGACTGTAACGCATATCTCTCATATCTCTCCCATCGCACCCATACAACACAACTACTGTCCGATCCATATGGAAGCACTATACTGCCACAAAACACCCCATAAACTTCCATATTATTCCATCATCTCACACCCGCACACATGACCCCTACCGCATCCCCATGTATCCCTCTGAGATGAAATCAATAGCTGTCTGGATTGATAAAGGACACCTAATTCAATTTCTAAATTTGATCAGGCAATGTAATAAAATAGTAGCTTTTGCTCGTAGCGAGATGAAACCTAATCGTTTTTCATGCTCTTGTGCCTTCTCTCAAATCATCTGTGTTTGGGTTTCAACCTCCGAGCACTCCGCTGAACTCAGGGAAAAACGGAGACCGGGTTCTTGCTTTGGAGAAACTCGACCCGGTCCACTAGTGGTCTCCAGTAAGCGGGGCTGCCTTCATAGCTTTGACAGGGCTTTTAATAGCCTGATTAAATGGTGATTAATCACTAATTTCTGGACCAAATATATACAGTTGATATGAATCACCCGAGGGTTGACATGTTTGGTGCAACAGCCACGGTCACACTGGGGTAAGCGATAAATATGTGGCTTAGTTAGTCAAGCAGGCAGAGTCAGGATCAAGCTGTGCCCCAGTGGACTTATGTTCTGCAGGGTGTGTGTTACATAGACCCCTCGGTGTCTGTATAGGCTACTGACCCGTTACTGGACCCCCTTCTCTCCTGCCTGCTAGCATCCAGCACCAGGGTGCTGTGGGGTTGATACACACACACACCAGCTCTCTAACACACGTGTGTGTGTGGCCCCTCGCTCACACAGAACATCTTGTTAAAGTTTACGGTCAATTTTAGATGGAAAGAGATCAACAAAGATTTTATTCGGCCTGCTGTTAATTGGGAGACCCCTGCTTCTACCAAATATTTAGAAACATACTCTCCTATGATTAGTATTTGGTTTTAAATGGGTTGTTCCACGTAAAAAGTCAAATTGGGCTGAAGCAGCGTTCGGGGTTAGGAAACATACAATAATATCTTTTGGGATTTATTTGGTAGATAGTGGAAGGATCTCCAGGGTCCAAGAACTGCACACTCCACCATGTTTGCTTCAAAAAATGTCACTATGCTAACGCTAACTCTCGCTCTCCTTAGTGATAGTGAGCACTTTGCACAAACAGGACTGTGGAAACACCTCTTCAGACACATTTTGCACATCTAGTGGAGTCAAGGTCAGACATAAGAAAAACACATTTTTGAGTGAAGGGGGTCTTTAAAGAAATAGTAAGGCACAAGAAAGCCAATAAGATTGATGCATCCAAAGGTCCACCAAAGCGTATTCTTTTTAATTCTGTGCAATGGGAGCACCGTATATCTACACTACGCTGTTCCGCGCTGAGCTCTACGCATGTGGCATTTTTCTGGTCGCCTAAAGTAAACAAAGAAAACCAACTTTGGGTAAAACGCTGCGCTTGTCACTAATCCCAAATAGATAGGGGAATTAAAACACGCATGCTGAACAAAGGGTCTCAGGGTATGTGTACCGTCAAGTTGCCCAATCCTACTAACAGTGTAAGTTCAGGATGATTGGTGGCTGATGTATTCTGACAATATGACGGATGGTGTTTGGAAACCTGGGTCCTGGTTTGGGAAGAAACTCATTCATCAGCACAACCAGCGCTGGTACCGGGGGGGCTGGGTATAACCCCGATAGAAATGCTTGCAGCAAATGGAAGATTGTATTCAATCTGTTGAATGTCTTCGAGCGATTCTCTTTCCATGTAAGTTCATCTTGATTAATGATTCCAAATGTAACTGCACAACACCCGACGGGAAACTGTCTGTCACGCAAGTGTGTATAATTTGAGGCAAGACTAAATTTGGCTTAAATTACCTGAGAGACCTAAAAAACCATGAATCCACATTTCCTTCTGATCGTACACACACACGGTACATAAGGGTACGGTGCCATGATGTTTGAGGAGATGTGACTGAGCGAGGGGAGGGGGAAATAACAGAGCAGAGACGGGTGGCGTCGGAAAGAAGCAAAGGCCTCAACAACCCAGTGGAAGATTTCAATTAGTCATGGAAACAGGAGTGGCCCACCCTGCTGCAGTAGTGACAGACCTCACTTGTCCTCCTGACATACATGGCAATCCTCCGTCACCTCTGCTACAACCTTACTGCATCTATTTTAATCTACATTCTCTTATCTTCACCAGTTGTTATCTTCTCATTCTTCTTCTCTCACTCTCTACTTTCATCCCCTTTTTCTTTCTTTCCCTCCTGTACGTTGTCTAAATAGGCTTTTACCCTGTTTCCTCTCTCTCACTACCTTTTTCTGTCAGTGACGGCTGAGCTTTGACAGCTTTTTACATTTCATTTTTCTCCGCCACGGCGAGAGAACAGCCGGGCGTCGGGGGCCTTGTTCAAACAAACAGGAGGCCGTGTGGTTCGCCGAGGGTGGCGACACGCCATAACAAACCACCGGCTCCTGGCCGTCGCAGGCACATGGTGCACGGGGCCCTGCTACGGCGAGCTGGGGGGACCTTCCGTCCCGGTTTCCGTAGCAACCAGACAGCAACATCAGCCCTCGATGAGGTGCGGAGTGACGGAAGATGGGAGCTGATGTATTGAACCACCTGTTTGGATGGTTTGACGTGTACGAGATGGAATCACGAGAGCGAAAACGGGAAGGGGACGTCTATTTTGGTCTGAAAAATAACATGGAACGCAAATATTAACCAAATGAGGTACGAAATAAGAGAAGAGCCAAATGATGAAGTTATGATAGGCTGCAGGGAGAGGTGTGTGCGGTCTTAAAACTTATGAGTCAGGATGTGTCAAGGCTGAGTCAAGTCGAAAACATCAGCTGTATGAACATACAGGCTCGTTACAAAGTACGAAAACAATCGGAAACACGGATTCATGATCCGCTGATCTGTGATTCAGAGGAAATATTTGGGGGGGTCCAGGAACCTGCCATGGATCCTTGTGTCAGAGCTGCTGCTCAACTGTTTTGAGGCGCCCCAAACTTAAAGCCACGGCTTATTGAATTCATTCAGAGTTGGGGCAGAAATTCCAGGCAGAAAACATTTATTGACGTCTTGCCCTTTCAAGAAATGTAAAGAAATAGCACATATATTTATATATATACCCTACATAGGGGAGAGTTAGATAAAAACATAGAAAACACTCATTTATATCATATGTGGAGTTACTGTAATATCCAAGTATTACAACTGTGGAACTCTAAACAAATACAGATCGCCCTTTCACGGTAATTAAACCTAAATTCAATTCAATTCAACACATTATATTTTTAACCAATTCTGCCAGCTGTGGATAAAAACAAAGTCAGACACAAGAATATAGCTGGAGATGGAAGCAGAACAACATTTCTGATTAGAACCTCGACAGTGAGGGAACACGTTGTCTGCAGGTAGAGGGTGAAATGTAACCAGGTTTTTCTAAACAGTCCAAACTGTTGACGCCATGCATCTTGATAAGATCTCCCTGCTACAAATAAAAAACACATTAGCAGTTTGTTTCCACAAACCTCCCTCGAAACCGCTACTCCCAGCTTGCACTTAGTAGACTTTCCGAGTAAGTGGGCAGATCTGCGCACAGATTAGCCAAATGACCGAAGCCTTTCTCTGCATCTCTTCGACCACCTCTAACCCCGTTCAGCGTTAATCCACCGCTGGACTGACTCGACAACGAATAATCTCCCAAGTGATGAGTTTCTTCTCTTTCATTGTTCTCTCACCCATCTCATTTGTAATGGAGAGTTTCTTCTTCTTAAGTAAATCTTTCCTCCATTTCTTCCTCCTTCACCTGTTGGTAGTTTCCCCTCTCTGGCTTCCTCTGCTCTTCTTCTTCACAGGCTCTTTGGATCTTTGTTAGTCACAAACACTGCAACGCCTCCACCTTTAAGATCCCTCAGTCTTATAACCTAGTAAAGAAAGACTTTCTTTACGTTCTGCAGTGGTGGGACAGGTATCCATGGTGAGTCTCCCAGTCAAAGATGGAGAAGTTAGATTACACACATTTCCAAACTGATTACTCAAATCAAATTAAACGCAGGAGACCACAAACCTGAATCCAGTCCTGAAAAATGGAACGGCTGTACCTGCTGGTTCTTTGTCGATGAAGAATTCATATTTATGTACATATTTACTTTGGCCCGGACACTTTCAGAGATTCCTGCACAGATTCTAATTGAATATCTCTCGAGCATCCAATCCTGGGGTAAATACTCTCACAGGTAAACACGTGTTTCTGTGGAAGCTGACCGGCGTAACCTCAACGCTCCACAGAAGCTTCACAGGGACAAATGACCATTCACTAGCCCCCTCCTCTGCAGCATTTACATCACAGCTTAGCAACTGTACTCGGCTACAGCCGGACTTTCAAGCGTTGGATTTCTTATACGTTGATAGTAAGAGCGATGTGATGTTATTAAAAGTGTTTGGTAGGTTTGGAGCCAAATACAAAGAGTACAATATTAATATTATTATTATTTTATTTTTTTGACACTTTTTTCTTACTTTTACTCATAAAAATAAATAATCGTAAAATAAATGAAGGTTTTAAATATACATGGGATTAATTTATAGGCTTTGAATATTCGGATATGTATTGAACTGTGACCTCCATGTTTGTCTGCCACTTGCATCAGCATTTCAGATATAGTCATGACCCAAAGTTGTAAGTATATGAGTCAGTGTTAGGGTTGTTAAGCTACATATGTTTGCAATATTAATTTACTTTTACATAAACAATTAACCTTGAGCTCTCAGTGGTCAACAGTGTGAGCCGGTCCTGAGCCCGTCTGAGGTTCTGTATCGTCTGTGGTGGTAAATATTCTATCTTACAAGTTGAAATGTCTCGCTCAAGGACCATTTGACCGCAGTTGTTTAAGGCCCTCTAAGCTTTTCAGGCTGATCAAGTCCCAGTTGAACTTTTAACCCCTAAAGAATCGTACTCCTCCGTCTTCTCATCTCTCTGTGAGCACATCGCCTTCTGCGGCAGCTTTGAATGTTTTGAGTTGGCTTGTTTAGCTGAAGAAATCAGCAGGAGATCGTGCAGCGTGTGTGTGTGTGTTTTTTTTATTTCTAATTCCCACCCTTACAGTTAGCACTGCTTGGTTCGACACCGCTGATTGCACCCCAAGGCCCTGGGAACATTGGCGGCGTTGTATGGCGAGGGAGACTCCAAGTCTGATAGATTAACATTAATACGGACTGGGGGAGAAGGCTGGGCATATTAAAGGTCATTTCCCTCCTTCACGGCTATCGAGGGAAAATGCAACGGGCCATTGACTGCAGGGCCACACACGCATGAACGAATGCACCCGCTCACGTAAACGTGAGCAGAAAGACATCGAGATATAAAGACGGAGATGTAATAGTGAGCACACGCGCACACAAAAAAGATATATCTAGACATACACACGAAGACAAACACTGTGTCATACACACAATGTGGGCCTCCATGAGATGGCATTATATACATGTACTGCGCTGGTAAACTGCTGTGTCGACAGCCTATTAAAACCCAGTGGATTTATAACTCCCTATTTGGTGATTAAGGATTGTGAATTTGCTTGCTCTTAGCTTCAGGTTCTTGTCACACAGGGCCTGTTTTCTGTCTATAAATCTAACGGCCAAGAGTTTTCTATCCCCTCCACACTCTTTTTATGGAGGTGATCGCTCCAGCCAATGTAGGATTAAGAGCGTTTCATGTACATTTTTCACTACCTCTGACTAAATATGTGAAAGCTGCGTCTCCCAGGTACCAACAGTACATTTACATTTGTCTTTGGTTCACTTGTACAAACATCCATCAGATTTGCTTTTCTTGAAAGTGGCAATAGAATTAGCCAAAAAGCTATTTTCCCCTGAAGACATGGAAACGGTAGTGTAGCCTTTAGAGCAGAGGAGTAGTGAAAGATTCTTCATCTTCTTATTTACACTTAAACATGTCTCTCCCTGTGGCCCCTCCTCTGTAGCTCAGGGGCTTCAACTGTGTTGTCAATATTAAACAACCGGGCTTCCAATTTAGTATTTTATGTTTTGTTGTATTTTAGACGGATTCTTTTTTACTCTCATTTTTATTTCTATTTTTCTACATGAACTTGTTACTGTCACTACATGTACAGCTTGTAATATATGATACATATAATCTGCCTCACCTCCACCAGGTAAAGCATTAAAATGCTGCTTAATAATGAATAAATATATATATATATATATATATTTATATATATATATATATATATATATAAATATAAATATATATATATATATATATATATATATATATATATATATTATATATATATATATATACATACATCTCTATATCTAAAAGGTATCATTTCCAAAGTGCTTTTATTTTTCATTCTTTAACTACATTTTTTTAGTAATTATACGAGTGTGAGCTACGGGTGAGCTTTTGATCGTTGTTTCTACATTGTGTTATCACGAGGATCTGAGTACTTCCTGTTTTACTCTAAAAATAGTTTTCTATTTTTAGTAACACATAAAGACAGCGGTATGGACAAATGGTTAAACGTATTAATTGTAATTATGAATTTAAGCTTTATTGTCATAACAGTTGTTGTGTGGATACCAATATGTGTATGTGAAAATAAATCACGCTCTTCCTCTCTTGTCACCTTCTTCTCCTCCACCCTCTGCTGTGTTCCTGACGTGGTTTTCTGTTTCCACAGAGACTTACTTTTCTTCTTATCTGTCTCTCAAACTCACACTGGAGAGTAAACAAGCCGCTCATTCAGCTGTGTTTAGTTTTCCACTCGCTTCTCACTTCAAGTGCAGAAGCAATAAATACACCAGCGTATGAAATGTAGAACTGTAGAATAATGTAAATACATACAAGCGAGTGTAAATGCTGCATTACGTGCACGTGTGCTGCCGCCGCGTGTTTCTCTGGACCTTTGCTTTCCTGTGTGGTTTTCGTCATGTGATGCCACATAAACACAGACGGATGTAGAAATCATGGAAGCCTCAGAGGTCGCGGTCGGTAACACATAAAAACTTAGTTTAGGTTTTTGCTTGCACAAATAGTGTGCCCACATTTTCAGCATATACAAATATGTTTTGTATTATTATAAACATAATAAACCAATGAAAACTGTAACTGGAGCAGACAACTGTGCCCAGTGTGAGCAGAGGTAAGGACTAACCAATTTAATCAGATCAGGATAATCATTTAAATACAAATACAAAGTGTTGACATGCAATAAATAAAGGAGAAAAATTGTGTTTATATTAATCATACAAACATAAAGACATCTGGTGTCTCCTTAAAGGATGTGAGTAACCACTGAGACACATGATTCTCACACATACAGGTATTAACGTGATACAAACAGTCGACGTATAGATATATAGATATATCTATATCTATATCTATATCTATATAGATATAGATATATATAGATATATTGAAAATGTATTTAAAAGAAATGAATAGAAAATATCACATTTATTCACAAACAATAAGAGTATAATAGAGTGATGTGAAGGTAGAGCTGAACGATACGTTTCATTATGTTGATCGAAGAGACATTGACCCCCCCGCTTCCCTGACATTGACCCCCCCCGCATTGTGACCCCGGTTGTTTCTGTCCTGCATGTAGTCGAACAGGCTTTGATTCAGGAGTTTGAAGTTAAGGAACAGTATCCTTGAAGTTGAAGTATCAGCAACATTACCCCCCCCCCTGTTGGTGCTTGTGGTGGTTAGATGTTAGCATTAGCTACAGGAGCTGTGAGCAACAAGCTGCACAAGTGATTTGCTAACTTGTTGGTTTGTGACACGAGCGATGGCTTCAGGCATTTTAATTCTCGGAGACTAAAGACCGTCAATAAAACACGTCGAGCTAATTTATTTTACGTTTAGATGCAGAAATTGAAAATGCACAGAAAGCACTGACACTACTCAGAACATTGTGTCTGTGATTACTCTGGCATACAAGGAAGTATATATACGTATATCAACACACACACACACACACACACACACACACACACACACACAGGGGTTGAAGTTTGCAAGTAATCCCAGTAAGCCAGCTTTCACTGCAGGATATTAAAAGTGTCGGCAGAACTGGGGTTCTCTGCCGCTGTGTGCTGTTTGTGGACTTTGGATTGGCCTTGCACTCCCTCAGAGAGGAAATGGAATCAACAAAACAAATGAGGAAAAGCTTAAGAGTTCTTATTGATTGGAATTAATTACTAATGGCGTCATGGGCAGAAATAACAAACAGGTGAGCAAAGACTTTACTTTACGATTCAGCTGCTTTTACACCAATCAGCACTGAGTGGGAGTTTAATTATTAGGCATAATGTAGGTAATGAGTTATTGTGTGTGTACTATATGTACCGTAGGAATGTGTGTTTTCTGTTTAGAAAGAATGAAAATGTAATTCATTTTAATGACATGTTTTGTTCTTTACAAGTCTTTGTTTGTTTCGTACACATGAGTACCTGATATGCAGTCCCATTCTCTCTCTCTCCACCACATTTATAGTCCTGGCTTTTAGATATATAGTGTTTTCTTTGGTTCCGTTCCCATCTAAGTCTTGCTTGTTTAAAAGCCGCACAGCCACTCATACATTACCTGTGGAGTCTTAACATTATGTCACCATGGGATCGGGGTTCTGCTCCTGCACTTAAAAGCCCCCTGATGACGGACGAAGACATAATCAAACTAACTTGGAGGAAAACACGCCTGGCTCACTGTGCGCATGTTCTGCACAGTGCAAACACACTGACGGTAGATGTATGTGTGTCGGATTGAAGGTACATTAAGCAATGTTGCACTTTGGCAGCGCCCGGTGGAAGTAAGAAGAAACTTTAGCTTCAGAATACTTTAGAAACTAGAAAATAAGATATAATGTCGAGAGAGGCTGTGTCTACCTCCAGTCCCTTTATAAAGCTTCCTGTGTCTTTGTGTTGAGAGAATCCAATCTATTCTTTCATTGACTCAGGAGGTAAATCTTAGAGAAAAGTCATAAAACGTACTATTACTACATGATATTTTTATAATCCTCTTGCAACTCCTGAGATTTGTCTTTTGAACCCATTGAGGGGTCCCGACCCTCAGGGACCACTGTCTTGGTGTCTGATGGTGCTGGTGAAAAGGCAGTGGAATACGATCCCTGATGACTATTGGTTCTCAAGTAAACATATTGAAATTGCACAAGTTTGGGACATAGTACTAAAACTTGTCCTTACATTGTACTTGGCCTACGACTGGTCTTTGATTGTCAGGTTCAATCAGTCTAATTTGAACCTGTTAGCAAACTATTTCAACTGTTTATACATTGCTTGTAGTCGAATGTAATCTTTTAGGGTAAGGGTTGCATAGGACACCAATCCATTGTCCCACTTGGCCACGTTGGATGAATTGCGAGCCCGAACCCTGTTGAACACAATGAGGGCAAAGAGGCTCCCGAGCACTCGAGGTCCCATCAGTGCTTCAGCAGAATCCGACTGCACAAAATGCTGACGAAGTAGTGACTGTGGTAGAAAAGATCTGCCAGAGGCTGAATAAGCCGTCATGTGCATCGGTCTGACCGGAGTCCATTGTCACATGAGTTGTTCTGCGTTTATCTTCTACAATGGCAATTAAATAGAGAATAGTTAGCTGAGCAATAACAACCTTCTTTTGCACTGGTTTTAAAGACCATGACAAAATAACCAATCATTAAAGAAGATACTGTAACCGCTGGACGCAGACATGCGTTGGCTCGGTGCTTTGTAGCTCCTCAAGGAGAGCAGTGGTGCCGTTTGCCCAGTGCTACAGCCGTCTGGGTGGTCCTGTGTCAGACTTGTTGTCTCCTCGGTCACTGGTGCATGGCTTCTAATGAAGGGACTGCAGCAATGGTGGTATGAGATGGTATTGGAGACACAATCTGAAAAGCAAGTCTTGTCCAGAAGCACTGTGAGCATGTCCAGCTAACTCGTTCTTGATTGATTCAGAGACAAACTCGATCTTGGCCGTGGGAATGTTTGCTTTCCTTTAGAGGCCAAGAGCTGAGGAGGATCAGATCTTTCTCTTCGGACTCGAGTCCTATAGCCCTGGCATGGCTCCACTGACCAAGCTGCTGTATTAGCTGTACAAGCTGACTTAGGAGTGAGAAGGGGTTTGACAATAAGGGAAAAATATATTCTCCTACCAGGAATGATAATGTGACAGAAGAACTTTTAAGATGGAGTTTTATAACTAATACAATAAATCTTGCGATCAGTTCGAGCTACTTTTGCAAAGTTCACACATTTGTAAAACAGTTTCAACAGTCCAAGTCTAAACCTCAGTAAGTCATGTGACTCGAGTCCTCGTCTATGATGTAAGAATCCTGAAGAAGAAAACATTTGTTTGTTAATACTGATGCAAACCATCCAATAACCATGGCAACTTGAAGGCAGGAGACTGTGAGACTCAGCTTTTTCCTCTGTCACACATGTGCACACACACACACACACACACACACACACACACATATGCATGTACACACAGACTCCTTCAGCCCCTGCGTTGTAACAAGAACCTCTGGCTGTCAGCACAGCACTGTGAAAACAAATTAGTCCAATGATTAATGGAAGGGAATTAGAGGCGGCAGATCATCCTGCTGTGAAGATGGGACACCCGGTGTAAAACAGCATGTGGCAAACACACACACACACACACACACACACACACACACACACACACACACACACACACACACACACACACACACACACACACACATTTGTATTACTTAACTTGTGAGGACCTGTGCTTTCACTATTCATTTCTACAACCCTGTGATGTTGACTCACCAACACACCTACGCAAAAAATTACGCAACATATTTGGAACGAAGTTTACCAAAAGTCAATGTTGACTTTTTTAAATGTACGTCAACAACCAAGCAGTTTTGTTGCATGTTTGTTTTGTTTTTGTGTACGACGTTAACCACATGTTAAAAACTTAAAACCATCAGAGAAATAAGTTTCCCTCAAAATGTAACTGAGGATGCAGTCGCGGTCCTTTCTGCCTCTCTCTCCCACACACTTGTATGTTTCCTCTGTACCCATGGCAACACATAACGTAGTTAATAAAGACTTTGGATGGTGACCAAATAAGACTTTATGAGTACTAATTATGCAACAGTTGGATTTCTACTGGAATCATCAAATGGAGCAAAGAGAACCATGAGCAGCATGTTTGTGTTCGCTCGGCCAACACAATGGAAAAAAAGGCCGTCGTGTAAGCAAAGAATACGAGTGAAGATCTTGTGGTGTGGATGCAAAAGGCAATTTAAGCTAAATGACACATTATTTGACAGAACTGTAATTCTCCTGTCTCAGGATCCTTTAATTGTCCACAGCGTTCACTGACTAAATATGAGGTTGATGTAAAAAGCCCATATCAGCAACTTACATCATCCTCTGTGAATGTGCTCTTCATTAAAAGGCAGGATTGTGTTCCAAGGCTTGTCCAGCGTTGAAGAGGTGTGGTTGGTCACGTGGTCACAGAGACGAAAACTTCATGGTTTTCAGTAAAGACTTGCAGTGACGATCTAAATGCTGTTCCGGAAGCTTTAACACTTTGACAAGTTGGACATTCTGATGTGCTGACTTCAGAATATCTGTGGAAAATACAAGTAAACAATCAAAATCCATCAAACTTCTCTGTCAGTGTTCAGACTTTACTCTGACAATGCTCCTGCAGAATGTGCAGCCATGTTGTTGGACAGAGTCAAATACCTCTTTGCCAAAACCACCGTTTAGTCAAACGTGAGAGGGAAATGAGAGTGATGGGAGAGAAGAGCTAATTAGATTAGAATTATATTTCATTAACGTCATTAGTGAGGTGGATTAAGAGTGGAAACTACACAGTGGTGAGAATAATGCGTCCAGCGTGCTCTCTGCTGCGAGCTGGCAGCGTTAGACACCAAAGTAAAGAGAAATCCTTAAAAATTAGCCACTGGAAGCGATCATCACCAGAGAAAATATTGACCGCCAAGTTGGATAAGTGATAGGAGTTGGGGGGAATAAATGCATTGTGAACTTTAACACCATGTGCCGATACTCTCCATCCTCCTTGTATGTTGAACCAAGCAGGAACGACCAGCCGTGGTTTCCCCCTCAACATTTACTCTGGAGCGATACAGCAATTATTTTTAATGGAGCTGAAGAAAGTATGGCGCGAGGAGCTCGTCGGCAGCGGAAGGCATAAATTGCCTGCAGCGTGGTGATGACCTCACGCAGGAAGCCCCTCTTCTTCCCCTTCACTGTCTGAAAGTGATGGGTGACGGGCTGTGAGTCGGGGGTTTGGATCTGCATGTGGCGGGGCTGCATGAGCACTTTCAATGACCTGCGCACCGCAGATTGACAGCCGAGGGAGCTGTCAAGAGAAGGATCGCTTGCACGGGGGACATGGTGAGGGATGGAAGAAGGGATGCATGGGAGGAAGAAACGCACTGTGGAAGAGGAGGTTGAAGAAAGGGGATTTGAAGAGGAAGACAAAAGGGGGAGATTCTCCGTCGAAAATGACAAAAGGAAATAGAGGCTGGAGGGCAGAGAAGTGAAAGGCCTCAGTCCCTCTGGTAGTTAGAGTGGATGTAACCTAACCAGCAAGAGCAGTTAATGACATTTTATATAACTATTAAGCAATTATTGAATACACAAAGCCTTTTTATAGCATCCGAGCACCGTGTACGTTGGGGACTCAAACGGCCGAGGGATTTTAAAAAATAGTAATAATAAAATCATTCCAACGTCCGGGGCCAAAACCTACATTTTCATTTGGCAAAGCAGTCACGCTTGTGCATAATCCACAGCGCACCTCGGGTTTCATGTGTGACTGGGGTTCGTCCGCAGTGGCCCCGGCTACTCTCTTTAACAGCGACGGAGCTCTCTGCGGGCTCGCTCAATGAGGCCATACTGCAGACCACCACTCTGGCTGCTGCTTTCCTCCCCTCCAGGCTCCCAGCAGAGCTTACACTGTGGAGAGACAAACTAAGAGCTCGCAAGTCTGGGGGCAGGATGTTGAAAAGTCTTGTGGCGAGGGAGCGTGCAAGAGGGGCAGAAGTGACCGCCTGTCGAGCAGCAGCGCCGGTCTTTGGGGAATGAGTAGGATCACTTGATATCACTCTGATAAGGGTCCAGAGAGTCTGGATTGAAAACATCCTGGCACGTCAGATTCATTTCTCTCTTCCGTACTTTGTTGTTGTGTGTCTTAAGTTACATCATGCGTCGAGTTGTGACAATCGATGAAGCCGTGGGGCGGCGAGGTGCAGTCCGACTCGTTTAATTTGATAATATATAGAAAGGAGAACAAACATGGCAGCTCTGATGCTGGCGTGAGACTCACCTGCCAGGCTGCATTCACACGGGTTCAGGCAGACGGTTGACAGCAACACGTTTTGAGCTGGAAGTTAAAATATGTGAACTCTAAACGACAGTGTGGTTTAACTTCAGCAGATTTGCTGCTCTTAAAGAGGATGAGAACATCTCTACCAATCAGAACTTAAGGTTGTCGTCACTGAATGTGACATCCCCCCACACTTGTACCACACGAGCACATCCTAAGGATTATTATTACAGGGATAAATATTAGGAAAAGAGTCTAAAGCTCCTTCTCTGCTTGGCAGTGCATAACCAGTTCATAATGCCATAATGGCGTTGGGAGAATTCTTTACTATGATTATGGTTACTTCAGCGCTGTCACTGTTTCAGGACGCAACCACTTCAGAGCTGTCCACATAATCCCAGCCTCTCGAGTATTATCACCACATTATGCAGCACCTCCAGAACTCTGCGTCTAATTCCAGCTCCAAACCGTAAATCATTTTATTTAGATAAATATCGGACTATTTGGTCTTGGACCGTTTCCGAATGTTTATATGTTCCTGAATTAGTATGCGAGTATTGCGTTGGTATTAATCGCCGGTGTTTCTTTGCCAGAGGAACAAAGTTGTCAGTAGAAAAGCTGGAGCCGAGCCGGGACTCTCTGTTATATCCACTCTCTCTGCAGCGGCGCCATCGGACCTGCTGTGAAAGCAACGTCTGTGTCATCAGGAGGGAATATTCTGGATCACTTAGCGTTAATATTTAATGTGCCAGCAGTCCAGTGAAAGAGATGTTCTGGTCAGAGGAATCCCCTCATGATGCTCCTTCATCTACACTGATTAATGCTCCCATTTGCTTTTTAGCTTCAAGTTCAGCTTCAAGTTCACGTCGATGTTCTTTTAATGATACTCATAATGTAGCGTGCACAATAGTTTAGCCTGTTAATAACCATCTGAAACACAGTGGGATGTAAGTGGGTGTAAAGCACCAGAGGATCATCATCCCTCTAAGATCAACTTTATATAGTGTCAGCCTTGTGTATTGTTTCTACATGACTGCATAGTTCATGCTTTTCAGAGCAGGTTTTATGGCGTAATACTGATTGTGGCTTTTTTAAATGCTCCCAAAATATGAGTGTGTACTTTCCAGGTCATGTATATTATCCTGAATGCCTCGCGTGTTCCATTAAAAAATGAGAAAAAAGAGCCACATTCATCAGAAGAAAAAACACATAATTCACATAAGTCACTTTTTCATTATTTACAGAAAAGAAATGTTCTTCTGTGGAACAAGGTGCACCATACATGTCAAGGAGTACAGGAAAAGGCAACTAAAAATAACCACAAAACCAAATCATAATATTTTCTCAGGGCAACTGTACTTAAACGTACTCGTGACTGGCCGACACAAGGAAAATAGACAAGGATGATTTTTAGAAGTATTTTCTTACGACCTCACTCCATTTCCCGAGAAAATATGGTATTGAGTATACGGAGGTGAGTACATGAAGTAGGAGTGAGGAGCAGGATGTCAGTATGAGGGGGAGTAAGGTACACGAGCAGAAAATGCTTTTAGAGTTGGAAAAAATAGTTTTCATCCAAATGTAGCACAAATTTTGAGAAAATCAGCAAAAGAAAATGCTAAACCGCACTATGAAGATTTATAGGCAGTATATAAAAACTAAATGGTTTACAACACATTTTAATATATTGGTAAGCAGTGTTTCCCACACATAGACTTTACTTGGACGCCTCCTGAGTATATTTGGCAAACTAGTTAATACGCGATCGATTAACTCGTGGACGGCGTCGTGCCTCAGCTCTCCATGCTGTGCCTGGGGCTGGACTGTGATGGCGTGCGATGGCGTGACGTGCTGCTGACCTCCTCTCACTCCTTGTTACACTGACAGGCTTCTGGTGACACATTTAACGGTTTAAAACCAGCTTGTGAAGGATTTGTACACGTGTGGAAACCAAAATTACATCATTTATCACAACCAGAAACTGTAAAAGCAGAAATTATTGTCGCATTTTACAATTTTTTACGCTCCTTGAAGGAAACATGTGAGACAAAAGTTTCCATCAGGAAAAATTCCCAAATCTCAGATTAAAATAAGGATATTTCATCATCTTTATTATACATGTCTCGTTTAAAGTTTTGCCAAAAATAAAGCATTAGCATTAACCAGACCCTGTAAAAAAATAAATAATAAATAAATTCTGAGCTTCTTAGCACAACCGGGAAGCCATGAATAACCCGGGTGAGACCAACAGTCACGTGAGAAAAGGGACAAGAGAGGTCGTTAAAATGTAAAAAGTTCCATATGTATAGCATCTGGTGAACAAATATTTTATTCCCAATATTGGTAACACTTATGCAAGAAATGTAACGTTAACCTTAGTTTTTTCTAACTGTGTTATAGGACAGAAAATAAATGTTTTGAGTTCTCCATACTTCTAGCTATGTTTTGTTGGTGCAGGACGTTTTTGCATGTTAGGCCACAACAGCCTGAAACTGCTTGTGCATCAGAGGGTTTACTGTTTATACTGTTTGTTACATGATTCATGGGGAAGTTAAAACTGTTGACAAAATCAAACACTTTGTAATAAAGTTGTAAGCCGATAAAAGGACATTTTTACGTGTGTATATATACTGCTAATACGTTCTTATTAGGGGCAGTCAAAGAGGAGTTTGATTTCTAACAGCGATCCTAATGACATCTGATGAAGATGTATCGTTACAAGAATATATATTTTTTAAATCTACTTTATAATGCAAAGCTGGCCTTTGCACATTGAAGCTGCACACCGTCATTGAGGGGCAAATAGCCACCTATCTGATGATGACAGCTATATTACAGTAATTTTGTGCAATGGGGCATTAGAAACTGTTTTACTATGGTACATATTTTAACAGTTGCAAAGGCCACACAGCAGACCCAAGCTATCAGCCATGTTTATAAAACAGCACGTACCTGGCGGGCAGCACTGCCATTCATCCTGACAACTCAGCCGGGACAAGACTGATGGAGTGCTGACAGTGTGGATGGATGGGCGCGGAGGGAAGGAAGGAAAGAAAGAGGGAAGGCGCGGAGGTGGCACTGCCAGATGGGTGGAGGAGAGAAGGAGAAAGGTGTGTAAACTGGCAGCCAAAGGACAGATGGAAAGTGCGAGATGGGGTTTGCGCAAGGTGTGTATGGTCAGTAAAGGAGAGTATAATGGGGTGTAGGTTGATGGTGATGGTTGTCCTGCGCACCACAGGCCTTCCCTTCTCCAATGATAACTTGTGGTTTTCGAAGTGTTCCTCAGAGCCACAAAGAGGCCTAAGAAATGCCCGGCAATTGGCAAGTGGTGGTCTGTTCCATCACAAACAAGGACCTGGGACCCTCACTCTGCTAGAAGGAAATGTCTCTAAACCATATACCACCCAGTTTACTCTGGCACGGCTCTGGAAACCAAGACTTTTATATGCATAGCATTAAAATCGGCTTTTGGAAATGGAGTAGATGATGGACGAGGACGGAAAGCTACCTGCTGGTAAAAGGAACACCGGGCTTGTAAAGGGCGGTACCCTTCGCTTGAGACTTGTACCAATTAAAGGATTTGAGAATCAAAAACGGGGAGTTTGGTTCCGTGTTTGTTCTTATTCGGCCACTCTTTGGTTCTGATTTGATCCCAGCAAGGCCATAACTTGCATCTCTGGTTTAAGCTTGAAACGGTCCCAGAACACGAATTAAAAACCACAGATCACAAATACCAAGGAGACAAAATGAGTTCTGTTCAGGACCGGTATAAGCTGGTGACGACTGAGGAGGAAGGTAATACAGCCTGTGTTTGGCATTAGGTGCCATTTGTGGATTTTAAAATAAATGTCTGCGACTGCGCTGCCACATCCATAATGTTTTCTTAACATCTTAAGTCTGGAACACAGATTTGAAGGATTAGGGTTTTTAGTCTGAACCCATTAAGTTTCTTGTTATACCTTTCCAATTTTGCTCAAAAAAGACGAAGTGTTAGCACGCAAATGTTCGGATCTTTGGAAATAATACAAACTTGATCTACTGATTCTTCTTTTGTGATATTGAGATTCTGTTTCTTGAACTGTGATTGTAAAATCTGTCAATTCCAGACTCACTTTCTGTTTTGCTCTGACTTCAGTCCATTAAAAAGATCCTGGGAAGGTCAAGGTCAGCTCCTCCCTTTGTCAGAGTCAATCTGTGACAATGATCCTTGTCTAACACCTTCAACTTCCAGTCTCTTCTATCATTTTCCTTAACCCCTCCGCCCCTCAGTATCACCACCATCTCCTCCTTCGTCTCTCCCTCCCTCCCCCGCCTTCACCCCCTGCATTCTCTGACCTAATCCGTCCTAAGTGTTTACAGACGTCGATTTTTCAAAAGGGGTCAGCTGGTCTTTCTCAAACAAAGCCTTCTAAAACAGATGAGTGGCTGTGGTAGCACTAAAGTTTAGAAGAGCATGCTAAGTGTAGGGTTTGTTAGACTGAAACCTGTGCTAAGTTAAGTTAAGAAAATTAGCAATAAATGTGTTTTTTTGTGGACTAACGTGATGCACAGTCTGACCACAAATGCCATACAAATACAAATGAATGGTAAAGAATTTAAGAAACGAGGTGAAGGTGCACAACCATAACTCCTTTAATTCAAAAGATTATGAAGGCACATCTTGAGTTCTTTAGGAAAACACCCAGCAATCATCTAACATGTATAGTGTAGGACAGGTGTGTCACAAGGCAATCATATCAGAGAACATATAGAATCTGAACTCATAGACAGTAGAAGGTAAGATGTGCCAAAATCTCTACCTGCGAGCCAGCGCCTTACCAAGCTATTCAAACAAAAGTATTCAAATTACATGACACAAGAGGTCAGAGGTCAAACAACAGGTTGGGGGGTGAGTTAATAGCGGGGAGGAGTGAGATATTGCAGGATCACACAAGCAAACAAAGAACAAAAGGTGAGAAAGGTTGAGCGAGGGAGAGTGAGAAAGAGGTCCGAAGAAAGGGGTAGGGGTTGTAAGAAAGAGTGTGTGCGTGTGTGTGTGTGTTTAGCTTGTGGAAGCAATGTTTGTTTTTTCTGTCTAATCCATGGATTAATGCCGGGACAGCGAGAAGGGAGGAAACAGGGTTGTCGGTGGGATGGGTCGGGATTAAACGGACAAGTGTGGAATCTGGGGGTCAAGGCTAAGATTTAGGACGTTGCCCTTGAACGTAGATCATAGCGAAGGATTTGTGCTTGTCGGGGCTCTCCCTGTGAGCTCGACGGAGAGAAAGGGAGAAATACACATATTGAAGTATTGTTGGAAGCAAAGTCGAGTTTTCATGCCATGCCTAGGTACACAAACTTTGCTTGATTGCTTCTCAATTGAACCGAAACCTCGGACACACACATGCACAAACAGACATGCGGAGATACTTATGAGCTCATGTCCAAATCGAAAGCTCCCACACAGTCAAAGTATTTGCATTAAGACAAAGCTGCGTAAACACATAAAAACAAAGCCCAGAACTCCATCTCGATCAGTGTTTATTTTTTAAGACGAGAATTATGTTTGAGCAGCCTGACTTTAAATCACCCTTCCATCTGAACTCCCCTCTGCAGTATCTCTCCTTATCTATGATGTCTCTGCTTTCCTAATATGTCCGATAAGACTATCACTGCTGTCTCTCAGTCTTTCTCTTCGCCTCAACATCCTTTTATCTGCATGTTGAGATCCTTAAACTCTACTTAACTCTCACTTAATCAGCTGGTGTCCTCCTAGATATTGTGTGCAAACATCGATGCACTGCAGACCCCTAAACTCGTATTCCAGGTTAACTCTTGCCAGCCAGGCACAGCAGTGTAATTTATGAGCTGTAATTATGGAGGTGTCAAAGAAACAAAAACAGTCCTGCTGCATAAATGAGCGACGTGCTGCGTCGGGTGACTTCCTGTTTTTTGCCCCCTTGACCTTGTTGGTTGAGATATTTCTCTTAATCAAAGGGTACAATGTGACAGCACACTAACAAACATCAGAGCTTAAAAACACAAAAAGTCAAATGAATTATGTGCTTTATTTTTGAAAGTTTGTTGGAAATCCTTGGTTGGCATAAAATAACTTTAACCGTCTGTGCATATGATTTAAATATACACAGAATTACATGGATCCCCAGCAATTTATTTGCATATAAAACCATAAATAACAAGAAGGGCACGCCAAGGCCATTTCCATATATAGATATATATAAATAATGCATGTATCAGCCCCGTAATTCAGATCCACGGCAACATTTAATGAGTTCTTCCTTGGCCCATGATACACCCTTCCACCAAGTTTCATGAAAATTAGGCCAGTAGTTTTTCAAAAGTCCTGCAGATAAATAGACAAACCGAACTGAAATCATAACCTCCTTGGGGGAGGAAGGTATCTACAGTTGTCTGTCTATATAAGTGGGACACGTAAATGTATAACAAGTATTCTATTAAATGAAATGTCTAGAACTATAATCATATGTTTAAGGTAGATTTATGGGGATGTTCAATCTCATCAGGTACCACGAATGCCAAAAAATGCACAATTGTGGTATAGAGAGGAGCTTTGGATAAAAGTAGAATCCCATCACACATTTTGTGTTTGCATGTGTCCACTCTGATGTTGAATATGGATGTTGACAATTTCTATTTGACTCCAAAGTCCTTCCTTCCCTCTTTCTCAGTCGCTTAACGAACGCAGCCCAAAGAGCCAGAAAACAGAATCCTCTGACGAGTCACTGTCGTCATGGAGATCAGGATGACAGCCAATTACAAACCAGGTCTTGCAGAAGGATGACACTGGAGAGCAACATCAAACAGTGGCGGACCGGTCAGGCTGGTCAAACAAGAGAGACATCATTTGAGTGCTGAATTAGAAAATGTAAAGTATCCTGCTGCAGTTTTGACCAATCAGTATCTGAATCTACAGCTCAAGTTTTCTTTATGCATCTGTCAAGCAACATTGGTGAGTGTGATGTAAATGTTAGCATCTTCTTGTGGGCCCTAACTGTGGGTGTGTGTGGAAAGTGTCTGCGTACACAGATACCCAATGAAGTATGCAGAGAAAAGTGTCCACTCTCCAGTTTTAGAATACTTATTGGGCCTTTTACAAGGTAATCATCCAGTAGCAAGTTGGTTGGAGGTTCCCTGCTGTGGAATCTGGACAGGGCAATTGAACAACTTATTTACAGGATGATGATGAAGAACAAGAAATGTTTGCTTTGAGGTCTATCTTGAAGTTTGCTATGGAATGGGACTGGCGATCTTGCAAAAAGGTCCATCATAAGGAATTCTGACAGAAAACTCTCCAAGATCTTTTAAGTCCAGGAATACATTGTCATGTTTTCAACAAAGACATCCAGTGCATTTTTGTAGTCAACAATCCAGACAATTGTGCTACTATAATGCTTAAAGTTTGTGGTTTGTGGTTTGGGTTGGATTGATAAACGCATATTTTTGCGGGTTGTGCAGTGCGGTTTGGCTCGCATAATGCCTGACCTGCGCACCACTGGTATTTAGACATTAATGCCAATTACATTTCCTTTATAACTAATTTACTTAAGCACATGCAACTGTATAATATCTTCATTTACATAATAGTCTTTTTTAGCCAGTTACCAAAAGCTATTGAGCATCAATGCTCTATTTGAAGTTGCACAGAATCAAATAGTACCTAACTGGTTGTGAGGGAATCTCTATGATGTTCCTGAGAAAAAGAACAGATGCCTAATAAATAAGGACTTGTAGAACACAATTCTGGCTACCTGTCATGACCTACAGCAACAGTTGTCTGGTCCAAATCTTCTCATGCATCATCACTTTGCTTTCATTGTTTTTCTTTCTGTCTGTGGTGAGACGACACGCTGCGTGGGGGAGGCAAGAGCTTCATCACTGTTTACCTTCTCCATGCTTGGACTATACTAAAGCTGTGTGTGGGCCAGACCCCCGCTGAGACTGGTCGTGGAACTACTGTCAGCAGTGTGAACAACACCAATATCCCCTCCCGCTGTACGGACAGGTTCCGCACCATTATCTGGGTGACTTGTTAACCAGAATTCATCATGAATGAGCCGTAAAAAGCCTGTGACGCTTGTCGATAGGTAGATACGTTTATCCTCAGCAGCGTGAGTATACACAGATGTAACCCATGCAGTTGTCACACATCTTGTTAAGATCTCTCTTGGGATGCATTCTTCATTTTCCTTTTGCATCGCATAGCTCTCGTTGCTCTCTGTAGTTGCTTAACCTTTAGTTTTCCGTCTCAGCTGAATAAAAATGTAACATTTTTCATGTTCAAACACGGTATGTCTTTTACAAGAGTCAACTACTCTGATCAGTCACAATGAACACAAACACTGACCAGCCATTATCAGTTGACTTTTGGTTCGTCATATCCTGTTGACAGTGTGACAGAAAAAATGTTTCAATCCTCTGAGATACCAAGAGGACGCCTAAAGTTTGTGTTTGTTGCATCTTACTCACTTTATTAACTGCTAAGGGCAATTTTAGGATCTTTGGCAGTGATGCTTGTGCATTTGGTCAGTTAATGGAAACATTATATGGCCTTTGGTTTGAGCTTGAAGTAAAAATGAAGTCTGTGTGGAATGGACATCTCTCTGCCACAGTTGTAAGGTCTAAGGCTTGGCCATTTTGGACCAAAATCAATGGAATCACCACAATCGTTGGATTTGAGATCACTTATAGTTCACTAAATGAAAGTAAAACGCAAGTAGTTGTGGATATTCCCTTTCTTCTAGTTGTGGATATTGCTCAAACTGCCTATTCATTTGATTATAAGTAGTTGACACTTCTACTAGATGGTGACACAGGAGTCGATTTTCCCTTCTGTCCCATCCCGCTCCCACAAAAACAATCCCGTCCTGTCAAAATCCCGAGCTCAACGCATTACGTTTATTTTCTAATATCCCATTTCGAACGAACGAGTCCTCACACTGACCTTCTGAGGCAGAACACGTTCAGGATACCAAAACAACTAATCACAAGTTCCTTGAGTAAACCGTCCTTGTTTCAATGAATTTACCGCGGCAACAGAACCTCCAAACCCTGTAACCCAGCTGGTGGTCTCCCTCACTGACTCCATGTCCGCTAATGACCCTGGATCTGAATTGTCATTATAAAACACAGACAAATGTTTACCGTCAAGAGATGACATCACAAGACTTAAGGTCTGTACAAATATACAGGTGCTCCACCACCCCTCCGCTCTCGCCACATTGCTTTGATAAAAACAACTCTAAACGCCAGCGTACCGTGTTCACATTTGCTCTGTTTCATTTATTTAGTTGGCCGCTGAAAACATAAACTTTTACTTAGCTGTGTGTTATTAGAATGTAAGCCTTTTTCCAAAGAGAAGGTTGGGGATGGAGGCTGTGTGTGTGTGTGTGAGAGTTTTCCTTCTCTGTTCTGTCACTGATTAAGACTGTTTCCAGACACTTGTTTGAAAAGGCATTACATTTGATGCATTTGAACATTAATAAATCATTAGCATGTTAATCTGGATGTATAATGTATCATGACTACAAAGACACAGAAATGACCGGCAACCTCTAACTCTAATTTCCGTTTCCACAAGCAGTCAGAAGGCGGTATTAGGAGCGTATTATGTCAATGTTAGCTTACATCACATCAGGAATCTGCCTTCAAATCAGATGCCACGGAGGAAATAAATAGAAGCGTCAACAATGTAGCTGGAAATAAGAAGGTGACTAAAATGAGAGCATGTGTTTCCATCCAACTGTTTCCTTCATTTCTATACTTGCAACCTTCATTGTTAACTGCTGAAGCAGTGACGTCATTATACTTCCTCATTCTAGTCAAGTCGATTTTACTTATTTATTTTTATATATTTAATTATTATTTGTATTTCATTTTTATTCACATTGGTGCCTTCTTGGCTGGATTGTTTTTTCGGTTTGTTTTTATCAGGTAATAAAAAAAAGCTCAATATCACAAATCACCAATTTGCCTCAGAGGCATCACAATCGGTACAGTCTACAACACCCTCTTATTATAATACTTCTTATGTCTTACTTTTCCTTAACTTCTGCAGGAATCAAACTCCGACTACTTCCTGGTTGCTGAGCCAGCCGGTTGTATTTCACTCCCAATCTACAGCATGTTTTCAGGAACAATTTCAAGCAATGGCCGAGTAATAACTGCGATACAGTGATTACCTAACGTAGCCAGTAAGATTATTAAAGTATACCTTGCAGCAGTGCGCCTGTGGGCTAAGAGCAGGACACACTTACAACTTCTAAAATGGCTACTACTGTGTACATAATCTTTTCTGCTGAGGTTTCATTTTCCTCTGAATCTCATTGCTGTCACACCCGCTTCTCAAACAAGACTGACATCCTCCCTCGTTAGACATTCAGCAGCCACGCAGTAACCTGAACCCGTGCATACACACACACACATGCACACACACTTATACTCACTCAGGGTGACCCACTGCCACCAGACTCCTATCACAGCTTGTCTACATCTTGTACCATATTTTGAGTCTATGCATAGTGTGTCTATGTGCAGACGAAGCCTCAGCTGCAGCCGACACCCGGAATCTAATATCCCCCCCCATTGGAAACACATGTGGAAGTCTGACAAAAGCGGCATGTTCCCTGTGCCATGTATGTCAGCAGTCAGTCAGTCTGCATGCTGTCTGTTCTGAAGGCTGCAGTGCTCTGCAGGGCTGCAGCAGCTTTTACAATGTGTGAAGGAGAAGCGTGCCTGTCTGCTGCTGTGCTGTTTCTTTAATGACATTCAACTTGTTGTTATTTCTATGTGTTTGCGTTTATGGATGATTCGTGTTTTTATGGTTTGATGTGAGCCGTGATAAAAGACTTTTGACCTCATCAGCATTCTTTCTAAAAATGTGGCTTTGGCCGGGAACATGCTAATGCTAATGCTAGTGCTAATGCTAGTGCTAGCCAGTCAGAACATCTCCCCAAGCTGCTTGATCTGCACTGTGTCGTTTACTCCCCACTGGCATTTTGTTCTCAAGATTGTACATAATTTCATTCAATAAGGAGTTGTGGACGATGGACCTTCCCAAACAAATACGTATGAACCTTTTGAAAAACCTATAATTTTTCCACACTATAGTGTTTAACCTCCATTACTGTTTTTATTGTGTGGTAGTTGCTAATTGGATAATAAGATCAAACAGTTTATTCAAATGCCATGTTTGCACCATTGACTGTCTCATAACTGTGTGCAGACCATTCCTCTTTTAAAGCTTTAATCGCGAGCAGATTGAAGAAAGATGAATTGAGCCAAAGAGCTAAGGAGCTACGATAGCTTCCTTCATTATCCACTCTCTTCATACTTCACCCTCTCTTATCGTCAGACATCCAGTTATTTTAATGAAAGCATCTGTCCTCACAAGATCTGTAAAACTAAATAAATGACTGTTCTGTTAGTTCCACTTTTTACATTTTATGCAGCTACAGCAACATAAATGTGTATTTATTCAGACAATAATTGCTATTCATGCAGAATGTTGCTGGGCACGCATGCAAATAAAATGTTTTCTGTAACTGAAGTGTGACCTATTTAAAATGTTGGCCCAACTTACACCTGGGTACGCTGGTTATATTTAACAGGCAGGTTGTTATATTTGAATAAAATTGACATAATTTGTTAGTTTAAGACCAAGTTATCCAAAATCATTCTGCTGAGTGTACAGTGATGACAAAGTTCCTGCAGAGAAAGCAGAGTTAAGCGGCTGCTCGCAGCTTTCATACCTTGAAACTTTGCACCTTTCCAAAGTGCCAAATTTCCGCCCTGGTTGGAGCAGGCTGGCACTCGTGTTGTTGGCCTTTGAGAGATTGTGGTGGAGCTTTACTCAGCTGCACGGACAGCCACAGAGGCTCAAGCACACCTAACCTAAGCTGTCTCCATTCTCTGTTACTGACCGTCTACCCATTTCAATGACTAAATCATTTGCAAACCACTCTTGACGTTTAGTTTTCTCAAGCGGCTGCTAATCAACGGTCCTTCAGCCGGAGGAAGTAATCAGGTAGCGCGAGGAGTTTTTGAAAACCAGCGCGTTGTGACAAACTGTTTTGGCGCTTTGTCAAAACCCTTCTTTTGTCACTACAAGTTTGAGAGCTAATAGGTGGTGAAAAGCCTGGTTGGAGGCCCAGATGAAGCAGATTATTTGATGAAGACTGAAGGAGAGGCATCCAAGCATTAGCATGTGTGCTAGCCAGAGTGTGTCCCAGGGGGAAACCCAAGTCTGGCCACGGTGTCCCGACGGACATCCTCTGCCGAGGTTAGCATATCCCCGTTTCGGCTGAGTTGCTGAAAGTTGTATGTGTGTCAGTATTTGTGTGTAAGGGGTTATATGGTCTGTGCGTGTGTGTGTGTGTGTGTGTGTGTGTGTGTGTGTGTGCGTGTGTGTGTGTGTGTGGTTGCTGAAAGATTTGTTATTTGGAGCGGTGAATTTCAATGACGTTTGTCAACTCTAATACTCGGAGCTTCCCAGCTGTGGACGAGACTGAAGTTTTCTCAGCTTGCTTTCAGTTTATTTAAAGGAAGTGTTGGTTTTCAAAAAGACTGCTGCAACTTATTCCCGGGATAAATATGTGTTATTTATAGATAGAGGCTGACATGAAAGCATACACACACATTTACATCCTCATAGCTGGAGGGTTTTGTTTTTGCTTTTTATTATCACGTGTGTATATTTAATAACCTGACTACAGGGACATTTATCATTTATGTTTGTAATGCAGGCCTCATTAGATCCTGTTTTAAAATCAAAAAGCAACTAGTTGTACTGTTGTACTGTCATTACTAATGCAAATACTCCACTATCACCTCAGAAACAATACAAGTACTTCCTGTGGAGGACTACGTTTTGTCAAATGGCCTTAAAAGCCTAAGAATTTATCAAATAAATACAATATTGGTGCATCAATTTGTTCATTAAAGGACTAATGCTGGATTGTTTTGACCGGTCATTATGGATATTTCTTTATTATTTGCACACACATGTGACTGCATAAAATCCAGTTAATGAAAACTATATATATTCCTAGAAAAAAATAAAAAATTCCAATCTTGAAGTAAATTTAGGAGAAGAAAATTACACATTTGCTAGAAAAAACTTGATTTATGAAGACATACATTTGTGCAAAAACAACTGTTTTCCCGTCAACGTCTCTTCAAACTCTGGATGTTTATGATAAAATGCTGATTTTGGGCTAAATTCAGGAGTATTTCCTTTCTGCTGAATCTGATTGCAAAGATTTGATCAGTTCCACAGCAGGTGTGATGAGGCTGATCCACTCAAAGTGAAGTGATTCCTTCGCATAAAACGTTATTTTTCTCGTAAATTTATGACTTTATAATGTCGGAGGATATTAAAAGAAAATTCTGGTAAATTCTATTTTCTTCTCGTAAATGTATGACTTAAATCTCTGCCGACAAGAGCCTGCTGCTGCCAACAGTGCGGGATACACCGCAAAGAAACTACCCGACAGACGTTCACCGACATTGGCCAATGGCCGACCGTCGACTTGGTGTGCCCCCCCCCCCCCCCTGCTTCGATGCCAACAGGAACCTGGAGGCACATGTGCCACAGATTACACTCAGCTGCACAAGGCTGGCTGCCTACCTCTGAAACCCAACATGCTGTGAAACGCTGTCAAACTCTAAATCCCATAATTCAGCAGGACAGGCTGACAGCACCACCTTCTCCTCTTCCTTCTCACCGTCCAAAGTCGTCAGCTGCCTCCATCCATCCTCATCCGAGACAGACGCAGTGTGCTCACAGCTCATCATCATCGCCCAGTGAAGACACGGTCAAGTGGCTCCTTTGCTGTGTGTGTGTGTGTACGCAAGGCTGTGTGTGTGTGTGTGTGTGTGTGTGTGTGTGTGGGTGTGGGTGCTGTATTTCTCTGTGATCTGATTATAATGTGTTTATAAAGCGCCGCAATGTGCCAGCTCTGAGCAGCCAGTGTGTCTTTGTGCCAGCGAGGCCTGTCAGCTGGTTAACACACATAATTGCTCTCTAATTCTCCCGTCAGTGGCTGCGTAATATCTGATTTACAGGTAATGAGCCACATCCCATTCACCTACAGTGTAACCCTGTCTCACTGTGTTGTTCCCTATCTGTTCTATATCTCTGTTTTAAACTCAATCAACCCTTCTGTGTTTCTTTCCAGCGCAGAGAAAGACCATTAAAGATGTTGCTCTACATGTTCTACTCTAGTATTTAGTATAATAGTGACAAAAATCTAACATTTTGTTAAATAAGAGTCAAAAGCGTGAATCATTATTCTGAAGAATGCAAATTGAAAGCAACAAATGAAGGAAAAGACAGAATAAAGTGTCTTAGATAAGATGCTAAGCCTCCAGAGCAGCTGCAGTTCTCGTCGGCAAAGATCCTACAGGTCTGTGGAAATCAGTTAGATTCAAATCTGACTTTTCATACTGTGATCAAACCAATGTGGACAAATGTGATCGACTGTATTGATTTGCATCGCAGGGACAAAACCCTGGCAGGAAAATGTTGTCCTGAGCACATGCGCTCTGAAACTGAATATGCACCGGCACACTTTATCGACAGACTGTAAGTGAAGATGTGCTTTTAAAGCTCGGGCGGGTGATGTCATCTAGAAACATCTTTCGTTATATTTGTTTTATTTGTTAGGAATCCGGTCGCACGGCTGTTATAAGCAAGCAGCTAGCTTAACAGCTGTGAGCGCTAACAATAGCCATGTTCGCTGTTTACGCTCATGGTGATAACTTTGAGCTTTGGAGGAGACCTAAAGGGCTCTCAGTTTTGCAAACTTGGCGACTTTCTCGCTAGATTTTGTGACTTTTTGGAGTATGTTACCAATTTGTTTGTTTCTAATATGTTAGCATTATGTACTGTAGATGGCCAAGGCGACTAGTTGTAGTTTTCCGTTTCAAGTTTATTCGCTCCGAACGAGTTTGTGTTTCTTTTTCTTGCAACATTTCAAAGTTTGCTTAAACTTCGCTTGACAATTGAACAGAAACACTCAGAGACTCTCGTCACAGAGCAGGTTGAGCATGCTAACTGTATTGTGTAGCACACCTCACGTGTCACGTGTTAAGCGTGTGAGCACGTCCTTCGTGTCTGTTGGATTCTGTTCTCGCTCACTGTTGCTTTTGGGAACGTTGCACAGACACAGAAAACAGGTCAGGAACAGTGCTACTGCAACAAGCCCGATGGTGGCCAGAGATTACATAATGACATTTTAATGCTGTCTCGCACTGACAGCAGACGTAATCACTTTGAGGACACAAAGTGTAACTTGCAAACAGAAATACAGTTTCATCAGAGAACTTTCAGACGTATTTTCAGGTCTTTGCTGCAAATGTTGGGGAAAATGAGAAGCAAAGAGGGCATAACGCTGCGACTCTCAGATTGTTTAATACCCTGTCTGATAGGTTTATACGCTTCAGCGGCAGACCAAACCGCAATTTCTGACGCCGTAATTGCTCAATTTATGAGCCAATTCTGAGATATGAGAAGTATTGTGCTCCATATTTATGCCAAAACAAGTAAACTAATCAGATTTAAGGGCCGGCACAATTGCAAATGCAATGGTTTTCATTTAAAATGATTTATTTAAAAAGAGATCAAGTGATATTTTGTGATGGTTGAAAGGGTCTGCTCAGCCTCTTGCGACTGCTGGAATCCTTTTTCCAAAGAAAAGAATACAGTTTACTAACGTCTTTATTTTTTAGTGTGTTTGTGCATCTCTATGTGCAGTGTGTATTGCTGGGTGTGTGTGTGTGCACGTACTGCAGCTACACCCTGAATGCATGCTCGCACTTCCACTGTATACTGTTGAGCATTTAAAGATCCACAGCTGCGTCTGAACTCAGTTCCTCGACTGAGGCCATGAGACGATGGTGTCATGGAAGAGGCTCGGGGTTCAGGATCCACTGTGGCTCAGCTGATCTCGGCTGTTTCCTGCTGTTGTGGGCGAACAGGCAGGATGATGAGCAGGAGACTTTTACATGAACATTCATGGGATGTTTTAGTGATCACAGCTCATTTAAAGATTACATAAGGCTTTGAATAATGTGCAGCAAGGAGGCCAACATTTAATATTCTGTATTACGTGTTAATTATGGGACATTTGAAGGCAACAATATTCAGCCATAAACAGCATTAATGTTTCCACTTGTAATAATAATAATAATAATAATAATAATAATAATAAACTTTATTCATATAGTACCTTTAATGAAATGCAGATCAAAGTGTTTTACAAGAGAAACAAATAAAGTGTTATGTGTGCTACAATAATCTGTAGATAAATAGTTTAATAATATATATATAATATAAATATATTGTCTCTTATCAGTTATGAAACGATTATTTTATATTACTAATGATGAAATAACTTATAAATAAATAAATTATAACATTAATAATAATTAATAAATATTGTTAGTATCATTATATTGTTTATTATTATTATAAAAATAATTAAACTCTTATAAAAGTTGGGTTTTTAGTGTCTTTAAGTCTTTAAATATATGAAACTGTTCCCTGTTACATGAGTACTCACGTCTCATGGGTCTGAAACTTACTTTCCTGTCACTGTATATTGTTTACCTTTTATTTTGAAATTCTCTCCACAGGATACCTTACACCAACACCGGCCCACCAATCCGGGCCGTAGTTCATTAAGTTTGAACATTTTCAGAATGTACTTTTTTTTGCACTAAAACGAAGTGAAGAATGTGGAGTTGTGGTTATTTATAGTTTATCATGCTGTGATGTTACGGGTCCGGCCCACTTGAGATCAAATGGTACTGCATGTGGCCCCTGAACTAAGTTTGACTGCCTTACACACATTACAGGATGCAGATACACAACGCGCTCGTCCTTTCAATGTAAAATGAATTAAAGAAATATTAAGAAACATTTATGTTCTGGAGGAAAGTTTGCCTGAAACATCAGGAGTAGGATTATAGTGTAAAACCAAAGTGAAACATCAGCTGACGTCCCTCCGCTCTCTCTCAGCTCCTTCATCTTCTGGCCGTCTTTACTTTCCTCTGCTCACATTACAGGATTTTTGGATTTTCTTTGTATTCTTCTAATGTTTGGTTCTTGATGCCATTTGAAACGATTAACACAAAGTTACAAGGAGCAGCTTTAACCTGCTTAGAGCTCCATAGAGGGACCAGTGTACCTGCTGAAATCCAATTTCATCTTAAAATCAACAGAAGCTCCATCCATCAAGACATTTAAAAGTTATCTTTTGTCTGAGCCGGGCTTCTAGAACGCCGCAAAGCGTGACAGGATGTCTGGCTCTTGTCATGTGTGCGGAGACGGAGCTTTTTCAGAGCCTTCAGAAAACTCTCAGGAGCAGACGCTGCAGAAAGTGAGCAGCCCTTCTGACAGGAAGCGCGGAAGATGATATATTTTATTTTGTGTGTTTTGGGAGAGAATGTTCGTATATTCAACGTAAACCCATTTAAAGCTAATTGAATACAAATACAGGGTCAGAGTATCAAATACGAAAAGTGGGCAAAGGGACGGATCAGGTATTAATGTTAACTGTTGTGTTTTCCTTCTAGTAGGTGAGATATTCTACGTCCAGACTATTATAAGAAGTGAGGCCCCCTAACATATTTTTCTTGGATAAGGCCCACACACTACATACACACCACATACGGTCGCAGACACACATCTTTCGTGAAAGCTCAGCATGCTTGGAGAGGGAAGGCGGACATTTCGGCGCACGGGGCTACATTATACTATAGTAGCGGCTTTTATGAGACAGACAACACGCCTGGCTCCAGCGGGAAAACCTCATGATGGACAGGCACTTCACCTGAGCCAAGAGCGGGCGGGCTGGGAGGAGGGAAAATGAAATAAAATCAATACTTGAACATAACTTTTTAAATAAACATTTGCACTCCACGGACATTGTTGGCAGTGGGAGCCGGTAACCTGTCCCTATTGGTGGAACTCAACACCAGAGCGTTCGCGGAGCACTGGCTCCCATCGAGGTGATGGCTACTGGCAAGATGTGACGTGAATAGCAGGCTATGTTCTGTTGACCCAAGCTAAAAGAAGAGGGGGGGGGGGGGGTCAGGCTGCTCGTTCGCGGCTTGTTGATCGCGCTAAAAGCTGCGTATCCTCTGCAGGAGCGATGCCTGCTCACTTTAAAGAGTAACTTTGCTCTCTTTGAATCTGGATCCTCCAATCGTTCTGTGTCTAAGTGACTGATTGAGACAAATATTTTTGGACATTGCTCCTTTATTGAGCGAGAGCGCTGCAATGTCATCGCTCGGGGGAAATCTGCAGCGTCGACGTACGTCCACTAAAAGTGTTTTCTTCGCTCAGATTATGTCTGACGACGTTTTGTAAAAGGGATCCTACAGAGAAATAAAGTCTTTCTTTACCTTTCGCTGGATCCGGACTGTTAGTCTCGCTCGGAGGAGTCTTGAAATCGGCTAAATATTCAGCCATGACATCGATAATCTTTTCGATAACACTAAATTACGCTTTCTGTACACGGGCACTTCTCTCTCTCACTCTCACTCGCGATGACGCTGCAGAATTGCCCAACATGATTACATTACAGCTCTTAGTGGCTGCTGCCTGCAGCTCGATACTGGAACCATTTCAAAACGTGTTGCCATCATTTGTCTCTTGGACACAAAAACCTGGAAAACCAGGAGCCAGGTTTAAAAACAAAAACAAAAAAGGAAATCCCCCTGTAAGCAGCAGTTATCACCGAAGAGCGAAGGAATTAGATTAAAGTGAGAAGTGCGTCAGTAATGCTGCTCCTCTGAACTAAGGTGTGATGCGTTTACCGGCAGAGACCGCCGTGGAGTCTGAGAGGCCAACATGAAGAAATGAACACAATCAAAACTACTTCTTCCCGGCAGCGTTTTCAAACTCCACTCTTTAATAAAGGAAATGTCCAAATTGCTTTGTATATAAAGAAATTTAACGAAAGTGCATTATTCGTCATCTGGTTTGGCCAAAAGAAACGGCACAAAGAGAAGTCGTCATGGTTCCTCGTTTCTCTACTGACAGCAAATCTCAGGAAAAGAGCAAAACCATCAATTTATTTATTTTACAATTATTGTCTTTATATCCAGAAGCCTGATAAATGGTATTAATATGTGCCATAGAGCTCCATTACTGTGTTGTACCAGTGTTAAACAACACATCTGTATTAAACCTTTAACAATTAAAGTGATGAAGCATTCGTCTTATTTAAAAAATAATAATAATAATTGCTATTACTCTCAACCAGTCTCCACGTGTTGAACAGCATTCTGGGAAATGTAGGATATCAGAGGAGCAGATTGAGGGACGGTTCTCCTGGAATGCACGGAGCATCGCAGACAGTCTGGGACTCAGTCTGCAGGATACGCTGGGTGGCCTGGCTGCTGGTGCTGCCCTGAGCTGCCCAGGTGCTGCTGACTACACTGGAAAAGACCTCTCACTCTCCTCACAGCTGGACTGACACACACACACACACACACACACACACACACACACACACACACACACACACACACACACACACACACACACACACACACACACACACAGCTGGTCCCTGCAGTGGCCCAGCTGCAGCAGCTGCCACACTGAGGCTGCATGGACTGGGTCACAGTGAAACACCTGGAGGCTCACAGGCAGGTTGATGTGAGCGTCAGAATGACCTTGGGAAGGAAGAAATAACTCTGGATCAGATTTCACATGTTCGAGCTGTTAAATATGCACTTTGATTGTATTTGTTGTTCTGAGATAAGAAAGAAAAACATGTCAGTTAGTTTCAATTGTGTTGTGTTTGCAGGAGGACGATCACTTTATATTGTGGCAGATATGTTTTTAGTGGCATCCTTCTCCGCTGTCGTCCTCTTTGGAGCAGAACAATCAAATGCATCCCACATGCTGGTGTCTTCAATCATCTGTTTCATCATCATTCATGTTTTATTTTGAAGAGCAGAATCTGTGCTCGTAGCGATGCACACAAGATTGAGAAAGAAGCAGCATGTTGGGTTTGCTGTGCTTGATTTCAGCCCCCCCCCCCCCCTCACCTTCCCCCTTTTAGCTCCTGTTACTGGAAGTGAGGGGCAGTGTGTGTTTAAATGGTGTCTGACATGAGGCCAGGCACCGCTGTGACTCACACTCAGTGTTGTGGAGATGCATGACACTGCCAGGGGACGTGCAGCATCTGCGGTCAGCGTACACACTTGAGAAGACACCGAATAAACAGTGAACACCGTGAACTCTCTGTTTTCCCCCCGCACACAAACATCCACCTGATTTACTCAGAGCACAGACTCCAGCGCTCCGTGTGTGTCACATTAGAGGGAAAATATCCATGAAGCTCTCAAAACGTCATGTTCCATCGAGTCTTTTCTCATTAGCTGCCTCAGGTCCTGTGTGTAAACACACCTGTCACATGGGATGATCGGCGCGGAGAGCATGACAGCAGATACACAACTCTTCCTGGAAAAGTAAAGCAAGCAGAAAAAAAGGAGATTTAACTGGGATGTGAATGTGATTAATAGAAATGTCAGACTTAAATTACTGAGGATGAGAAGCCAAGAACAGCTGAGAGAAACCAGGCTGGCGGAGTGTGTGTGTGTGTGTGTGTGTGTGTGTGTGTGTGTGTGTGTGTGTGTGTGTGTGTGTGTGTGTCTGTGTGTGTCTGTGGGTGTGTGGGTGTGCCCTTAAGCAAGGCACTCAACCTGCTATTACTCCCAGGTGTGAATGTGTGTGTGTGAGTGTGAAGCAAAGTGAAATGAAGCGTTTTGTTGTTGATGAAAGGACGGGAGGTCCACTCGTCCTGGGGACGGAGGCTGAGACCTCAATATGTCCCCGCACCAAATTGAAAAGTGTGTGAAAGCTCAACAAAGAGATTCATTTTATTCACAAATACAACGTTTCTACCACAGATTACCTAACGCAAGTGGAAGAGGAAATTTAATTTTAAAGAGCTTTTACAAAATAAATATTAATTTAACTCACATTCAAGTCATTTTTGTCCATTTTAGTGTTATTTCTGTTATTGCAATGTATTATTATTATCTATTATTATTATTATTATTATTATTATTTAGTATTCATATGTATTATTTATTATTATTTATTATGTATTATTTATTATTATTATTTATTCTTATTATTACTTATTCTTATTATTATTCATTATTATGTTTTTTCTTATTATTATTAGTTATTTTTATTTTTTGTTATTATTTATTATTATTATTTATTGTTATTTTGAGGCTGCTGTTGTGTAGTGAAAACATCTTGTATGAAAGGTTCTATACAAATAAAGTGTTATTAGTATTATTACATAATGTAGTAATGTAGTAATGTGCAGTAACTTTAAACAGTTGAGAAGAGAAAATTAAAATCCGTTAAAAACCCACAAACTCCAAAAGCAGTTGTTCGCTGTCCCTTTATTAATGAAGTCATCAGAAGAGTCGTACCTGCAGACGAGCCAATCAGCATGAGAGCAGTGTGAGAGGACGCGTGGCTGGCAGCTCGGCGGCGCAGACCACAGCCACCTCGCAGCTTATGAAGGCCCCCATTCACCCCCGTTCACACAATATTCATGCAAGAAGAGCGACTTCCTTCTGCAAAAACAAGCCCCGTTTAAAGAGAAAACAATCGGCCCTCCCCAACAAATTCCTGCTAACGTGCCAGGGGCGGAGAGGCAGGATAGAACATTGTGAGTGATGGACGCCTGCCCGTCTCGCTGCTGAACGTGTGTGTGTGTGTGTGTGTGTGTGTGTGTGTGTCTGTGCGGTGCCTAAAGGGTGCCAGCTCTTCCATCAGGCTCAGCTCCGACACATCCCTGATGCATCCTGTTCTGGAGTTTCACTCGTCAAATTTCCCAAAATCCCCTTCCTCCTAAAAACACCGCTCATGCCTCTTTGTCAAAAATAATAATTTTTCTTTACTGCTTTTTATTTAATTTAATTTTTTATAGTGTGTCAGTTTGAAAGCAGATCCCAGAGTCTAAATGAAAAGAGTATTTTCATCCTGTTTCATTAAATCATAACCCATGTGAATGACTTGTTATTGTGTGTCAATCTAACACACGATGCAACATGACTCACAGAATAATTTTACTTTCCGTATTTATTTTTCTGCCTTATTAGAAGCAGCGCTGCTTGTTCAGCAAAGCGCTGTGAGGCTGCACTGTGCTGCAGGAACATGTTCCAGCCCATGGGGGAGGAAAGCTCCTCTCACTCTGCGTGTGTGGAAGGCGCTCATGGCAAGTGTATGCACTGTTAATATGTGTGTTCATTAATTATGTGTGTGTGTGTGTGTGTGTGTGTGTGTGTGTGTGCTGGTTACAGTAGCCAGACTGTCTGAGCGATCAGCAGGTGGGTCTCGTCTTTAACACTTTGGACGTGTGTGTTTGTTTGTGTGTGAGGTTCAGGTGTTATGTGACGTGAGACAGGGAAATGGAGGACTGGCTCAGTGTGTGTGTGTGTGTGTGTGTGTGTGTGTGTGTGTGTGTGTTACTGAGGTCTGAGTCTTTAGGTAGTAGTAGAAGTATTTCATTGCAGCATCTTTAGGTGTGCTGTTCCTAAGAATCTGCGGTAGACCAAATATTTTGCTCACAATATTTGACAGAAATGTGCTAATTTTGTGTAAAACTCTTTACATTTTACAACGTGAAACGATAACGTGACAGATTTACCATTTTAAATGATTTAAACAATGAGTCTCTGACTACACTGATGTTAGCTCCAGTAGTGTAAGCCAGTAAAGGGCTCTGAAATGTGCACTTGCATGATATCGTGCTAACAGAACTGATGCTAAAGCTTCACGTCCCAGACAAGAAGTCAACATGATCCATGTTGCCTGAAACACATAAACGCCCCGGCCGCAGCACTTCACCGCTGCCTGGTGTGTTTTCGGCGTCATCGTTAGCTCGGTATGCTAACGATGGCAGCGAGTGTTAGTGCTGATAAACACACCGTTTAATACAGTTCTTACTTTGCTACGCTCTGATTGGACGATCAGAGGAGGGACTAACAAACGGTTGAATGCACAACACAACTGGTCAGATCTGAGGCCAGGTGCTTGAAACTCAAAGTTTATAACCGGTCTGCCCTCTATCACTGCCCCCACCCCCCCACCCCTGCACCCCCCAGGCCACTCTCCTCTCCCCTGCTCTCCTCTCTTTCCTCCTGCAGTCAGCTGGCATGGAGAAGAAGGGCTCTTTGACTCGTGTGGAGGGGGGAAATGATGAGGGTTGGGGGGGTCCCGGTGCTCTTGGAGTCTGATAGTCTGGCTGGTCCGTACAGGCTTTTCCTCCTGGGTCTTAAGCAGTCAGAGAGAGAGAGAGAGAGAGAGAGAGAGGGGGGGGGAGAGAGAGAGAGAGAGAGGGAGAGAGAGGAGAGAGAGAGAGAGAGAGAGAGAGAGAGAGAGAGAGAGAAGAGAGAGAGAGAGATAAGGAGATGCGAGAAGAGAGTAGGGGAGCTCGTAGGATATCGATGTATACCTAGAAGATCTAGAGGCTCTCGCAATAGCGGATAGGCTTCCTCTCTGAGTCTCCTCATCTGCGCTCTCATCGCTTATCTCCTTCTTCATCGCCTCGCCTAGTGCTAGAGAGAGAGAGAGGTAGATTTGTGACGGCACATCTCCACCATGTGGACAGCTGACGGCCGCCACAGAGACTCAGTGCTGACAGACGTAACGCGTCGCTGATGATTCGTTGTCTTTCACAGAAGTTGTTTGACGGACAAGAATAATCAATTTTCACTATAACACATTTAATTTGGAGAAAAACTAATTTCTATCTATTACTATATTTACATATATATTTACATTACATTGATACATAAAGAGGAATGCAGAGAGGTGATACAGATCCTTGTCTGTGTGTCCTTGTCTTCCTCACTCATCTTCATCTTTCTCCGTCACTATTCGCCCTGTTTAAGGTTAAACACCATCCACAAAGCACTATAAATGTGTCAACACACGTGTAAACATGTGTAATACTTAGAAAGATGCAAAACTTTGTTCTTTTATTACATTTGAAATAGTTTCTGGCTAACTCTGTCGGTATATAAGCTAGCTGACGGAGAGCTCGTGGTCCCACGATACAGTCCGATTGTTTACCCTGTCATTAGCATTTAAGCTAGGCACTGTCACTTTCATACGTGTCTATGCAGTTGTGTATTTTATCACCGTAAGTGTTCATGTGTTGAGCCTGCAGACTATTAAAACACAACGTTTTTTTAAATGTCTGTCAAGTAAGCTAGCATGCTAAGCTAGCTTGCTTGACCACCTGGGTTCACTTGTACTTACGTTTGTTCCTTTTCCTCCTTGTATGATGATGTTGTAATTCGCAAGTTGAAATTGACATGAAATTTTTTGTAGGTGATTTATTTAGAGCACACACACATTGAAGCACACACACACACACACACACACACACACATTTAACCCCGGTCTTAACATTGGAGGTCAGCGTCCTTCACCACTAGACCGTCTCCGGCAGCAATCACGCAGAGAACCAGAGAAGAAGAAGAAGATCAGAATCTGCAGAAACTTCACCTTCATCAACCTTCTGAAACATGTTGACCTCTCAGCTGGTAGAGAAGCTGCTCTGCAGGCTGAAGGTCGTGGATTCAAATCCCTCTTGCACAAGTTGTTTCCTTCTCTTACCCAATGACAGCCTTCACACAAATGCTTAATAGGAAACATAAGATTGTTATAAGACGTTTTCCTTTAGACGGCTGTTTCATAAAGTGTCTCTTATTGTGAAGAGCCTGAATTCAATCAGATGGTCGGACCCTGACTTCTATAGATGACGAAAAGAGAATAAATACATTTAAATTGAAATAAAAAGTGATATATTCTCATCAAACAGAATATGTAATGGCCAATTGCTCAACATTATACCAAAAAGCAATGAGCAAAACATCATTCAGGAGTCAGTATTTGAAATAATGTGAAATAATTGTCTTATTTACTGTAATCCTGTAAATATAGATAATCTGCAGATCTCCATCTGCCACCGCCGTGATGCTGCAGAGCATAAAACACGAGTAAACAGCCAGTGTGCGGTATACGATGGACAAAAGGACGTCTCTCCAGATACTCACTGCAACACACACACTCACAATCAATCGAGCACATTCATCAGCCGCGCTCGGGACCCCCCCTGCCCTCCAGTAGCTGCAGACCCCCATGCTGACACCTAATCCAGAGCCTCGCTACCATAACATTTTCACAAGGGTCGCGAGCCGCGCAATAACAGCTCCACATGAATTGGTGAACTGCTTCTTTATAAGAGGTACGACACACACAATTAGTGTTCACTGGTGGTAGCCCGCCGACACTTTTCTTTTTTCTTCTGTGTATTTTTACAAGAGTTGAACATAATCCCAAAATAGTGTGTATCTTTAAGAGTGACCGTGTGTGTGTGTGTGTGTGTGTGTGTGTGTGTGTGTGTGTGTGTGTGTGTGTGTGTGTGTGTGTTCGATAATGGAAGTCAGCGTGCAGCCTTGTACTTTTTATATTTTATATTTAATAAGAATAAGTGTACATATTAAAGGAGAACAAGATAGTGCATGAGATTATCAATAACTAAAAGATAGTTGGGAAATAAAAATATGAACTTGAGTTTTATAGCTTTAAGGAATAAAACCTTTAAAACTAATATCTCTGACAAGCCAGCTCAGACGTTCTCTCTCTCTGGCTGGCAGTAAAACTAATGACAAAATTGGAACAATCTGCTTTTTGAATGGCCACTTTTATTCCTGAAATGTAGCGATCTGTGGCCTAATTTGTCCTGTGGGACGCCGCACGCTCCCCATAAAGCCACATTAGGGCAGCAGTAGCAGGGATAATGAATATGATTCAGAGAAGGTGCCCGGGAGCAAGCGCTGCCTCCTCGGGGCGCGAGGTTGCAGCAGCACGCCGAGGAGCTGAGGGAGCACACACACACACACACACACACACATTTTACTGCTTCTAACATCAAGGTCACTGTGATTATTCACCTCAAAATAATCATTTTCATCAAGCTTTATTGTACTTGGATGTAAATTCTGACTGTTATTACTTTAATTGATTATGACATCATTCATGGCTTTTCTCTCCGGCTCAATGTAATTGATTTCAATAATGTTAGAAGCTTTAATCAGCTCTTTAAGGAGAAATGGAATCACAGACATAGTTTAAAGCTGCAGGAGTTTGGATTTTATGTAACAATGCATCTATTTCATCAGCCTGAAGCAAAAGTTAAATGAACCCTGCAAAGTTTTCTCTTAAATAACCGCTTATGTTCACATTCAGGGCCTTGTTCTAGTGGCGCCAAACATTTTTTAATCTTTTGAGACTTTTTTACACACGTTGACATGAGCTTGCGGTATCATGTCACTATTATATTGGCCAAAATGATTGCGATTCAGGATATTATCACGATAATCATCAAAAATATGCTTAAAACTCTTAAAATGGTGCTAAAACATACTGGAATCACTTCACATATTGTTGAGGAACTAACAGTTTTATTGCATTAAATATAGAAAACATCTGTTTTTAGTGAAAAACAATCTTAAAAAGGTAAATGATGAAGTCCCCCGACATTAATAAAGGACAAAATCAGCTCTCTACCGTGATTACATCATGTGAGTATTTCCATATGCACGAGTATCCCACGAGAAACATATTTTAGCCACCTTTTACATCAGTGTAAGTGTGTTTACCTTCCCATCACACAGCCCCTGACATGGAACTGAGGCCGTTATCTCTGCTCTCTTCAAAGCCACCAGACTCCATTGACAAAAGCAGTGATTTTAGCTCTCAGAACACAGGAGCTGCTGGTCGTCCGCTGCCTCGATCACTTAGTTTGTTTGCGTTACTGTGTGACTTTGGTGAATCCGAACAAACCCAAAGTCACGGGTGAGCAGAAGTTCATCTGATGTGAGATGAGTGTGTTCATAGACATGCTGCTACATGAGCGCAACAAAGACCTTTCACTAAAGCGTACCACCCATCCGTCAGCACCTCTGGCCTGTACATCACTCAACATCCAGAGCTGTGCTCAACAGCTCAATAATACTGTCAGTACACACACACACACACACACAACCAATTACATATTCTTGACAGACCCAGGTTTACATGGTCTCGATTATGAACTGCTTTTTTGCATGCATACATACACACACACACACACACCATCTGTGCACACAGTCAGGGAACATCCATCCACACCGCAGCGTGTGCCAGGGAGTTGTGTTGTAAAGATTTATATGACAAGGTGGCAGACAGACAGTGGCAGCGCTGCGATCCTGCCCGTCTCACTGCTGATGTTGACAGTGTTATTGCTCTGGCTGTGCATGTGTGTTGCATGTGCAAAGTCTTGTCCACGTTCAAGCAAATGCAAGTGGATTACAGACAGATGTTCTTTTCTAGTACGAGGTACTAGCACGCTGTCTGTTCCCTTATCGGACTCTTACTTACAGAAGTGCTCGCTCCCTCTAATGACTGTTTGATGCTGTTAGCATTGGCCCAGCTCTGCCCACACACAGAAAAACAGAAAGTACTGGGTAGTTAGGGAGCAGTGACTCTCTCCATCCATCTTCACTTTAATTCCTCTGTATTTTCAACTGGGCTGGCTCGCAGCCCAGGAATGGCTTGAAACCATTAAGAGAATAGTGGTAGATGGATACACGCTGTTCATATCTGTAGCTGCACACGCTGCACACTCTACACACTCTACACACTCTGCACACTCTGCACACAACCAAAGCGTTCACTGGTAAACAACACAAACGATATAGAAGTGGACGTAGTCACTGACGTCACCCATTGGTTTGTGGACTACAGTTTGAAGGCTTGAGTTTGGCATTTTGGCCGTCGCCATCTTGGATTTTGGCCGTCGCCTTCTTGGATTTTGGCCGTCGCCATCTTGGACTTTGGCCGTCACCAAGTTGGTTTTTGGTCGTCGCCATCTTGGATTTTGCCCGTCGCCTTCTTGGATTTTGGCCGTCGCCATCTTGGACTTTGGCCGTCACCAAGTTGGTTTTTGGCTGTCGCCATCTTGTTTTTTTTTAGCCCGAAGTGACAGGAGAGGGAGGAGCTAAATCCAACCGACAGCAATAAGAGAGAACAAACATAATCTTTCTGGAACTAAACTCAGAATAACTTGACACCTTGCTAGCACAGACATTGATCCGTCTCCACTTCGTTAAAGCTAAACTTTAACCATCCACTTCTAAATGTAACACTTATTATCACATTTATTTCCTTGTTCTGTGTTTGCGGTCCATCAGATTGAGATTAGCCTTGGACCTCTACTTTGTGCAACTGCAGCTTTTTTAATATGTCCGCAGATGTTTTTCATTTTTATTCATTGTTTTCTTTTTATTTCGTTGTGTGTCTGTTCTGTATTATCCTCGTTTCCATGTGTAGACGTCTGTGCACGACACTAACAACTCAACACAAAAGTACTCGTATCAGTGTTGGCTGAGCTTCAGTAACTTGCGTGCCCGCTGGTTTCTGGTACATGTGTGTGTTTACAGCGTGTCAACACCTGGCACATCTGAATTGGCAAAGCGCTCGCACATAATGGAAATCTCAATATATGACAAACCTTTCAGCTCTGTGAAGTGACATGTTACAGTAAAAGAAGGAGAGATGCTCTGATCATTAAACGCACAAACACACGCAGACGTCTCTTCATAACAGCTCCTGGTGCAGCCGTAATGACTGCTAATGTATTTCTGTCAAGTAGGAGCTAAGCCTGTGAAAGCAACATGAAAGTGAGCTCTGGGTCTGCAGTCCTGCTGCAGGCTGATGCCAGGACTGAGCCCCGGGCCGGGTCTGGCAGGCAGTGACACAGTGTGCTGGTGCCCTGCACAGGTCTGCAGTCTGTCTATCTGACTTCACCTCTGTTCTCCACCAAACCACAGTTTCAAAAGCAACAACCCTCCAGCTTCTCACAGACCTCTTCTAATGCGACTTTACATGTGTACATGTTTTTATATTTTCAGTATATACAAGCGGTTATAATGAGATATTCACCATGTGGAAGAAGGAACACAACTCTGACAACATGATTGATGGTATAAAAATTAAATATCTTCTTTCGAGGAGACACAAAGTTACACGATCTTTGCGGGCTCCATAATAACACTTAGCAGAGTGGAACCTCTATTTTTAGGACAAATTGCATGATGAACATCATGATTTTCTTCTATTTCTTCCCACTTTGTGTCAAATATAGAAACTAGAAGCGGCTACATGTTCTGTAGAAACTGTCCGTGTGCTCACAGCTGATACTTTGCATTTGAAATGGTTGAAAAGCGTTGAAGTTTGTGTCCCTAGAAGCTTCTTCCTACAGCAGTCCCCATGTTATGAGCTTTTTTTAGATTGTTATTTCTATTGATAATTCCAGTTATTAGTCAGGTATGCAAATCTGTTTATATCCAATGATTTTTTATTTGCTTTTCTGAGTCGCAGCACTTGTGTGGCATCACTCTCAAGCTTACCTCAAACCCTCACACACAACACAACACAAACTGTCAGCCCTTTTTTAACTACCTGTTGCTGTTTTCCTGCTGTGCTCAACGTCATTTGAAATAACTAATATATCCCATAAAAGCCAGCAGCGGTAGCCTGCTCAAGTTTACACCAATAATTAGCTCCAGGCAGACACAATTATACTCGGAGAGAAGTATGATCTGCCAGGGTGCACGATAGAAACGTAGGTGATGATCTCATATTGTGGAATTTCTCTTGAGCGCTCCGTGGTGAACAACTAACGGGACCTTATTTTGTTTTGGAAAACAAAATCAGCGATGATCTATGGCTTTTGAAATGGGATTAGCAACATTATATGCAACATATCTTTCTCTAAATCCTCTTCCTCCACCCTCTGCTTTAATCCCCTCCTCTTTCACCCGACCACATGCCTTTAAACATGTACGCACTGTGTTCTTCAGGAGCAGAACCAGCGGGGCGATCTGTTGATTTTTAACGGGGCTCAGTGCTGTTTACCTCCAGGGTCTGCGGTCCCTACTGACAGCTTTACAGGCAGCTGATTGGAGGTGCCATGCCAGCACAACAAGGGAGGCCTGCTGCCACTACGGGTCACATTAGCATCATAATATATGTTTTCCTGGGACACAGCTGGACCGAATGATCTTAAAGCTGCAATACGACGTGCAAATTTCATCACGTTAAAGTAATCGGAGCTGAATTTTGTGTTTTATGAGTGTGTGGAATTTTGCAGAAGTGTGTATGCAATCTTAAATGTTCTTGGCTTGCCTGGAATTGGCGATCGAATGGTGTTGGGAAGCATGCGCACACATGACTCAACACGAGTGTTTCTGTGAGGCCCAGGACACAAACTGCTGCTCTCAAAAACAACAAGGAAAAAACGTTTAAAGACCACGAAACCAATATTTGGGTTTTGTCCATTCGTACATTTGTTTGTGCCACATATTAGAAACTTAACAGGAAGTGAAGCTCTTTCAGATATTTGGAAATGGAGGATTTTAAATCACAAACACACACAGTGAGATGTTAACCCTCTGCATTTAACCCTTGTAGTATTAGGAGCAGTTAATATATATACGGGTCATAAAGGCTACGCACAAGTTAGTTAGTTACTCATATATTCATAATACAACAAATCAAGCATATTGTATATAATACTAAATAATTAAATAAAAAATGTAACTCCAATTCAGTGAAACAAAACCAACAAAAATACAATATAATAAAGAACTACAACATCAGAAATGTGTGTGTGTGTGTGTGTGTGTGTGTGTGTGTGTGTGTGTGTGTGTGTGTGTGTGTACCCCACTGGCTTAG